>NC_058106.1:41021585-41196585 GCF_914725855.1 Thunnus albacares
AACCTGGAGACCTGAAACTCTGGACACACAGCTCCAGGAGAGACCAATGTGAATGTAAAATAGTGAGCCAAACTGCTGACATCACTTCCTGTCTAGCCTCCGTTCCACCAGCTTCTCTAACTCAATGCAACTGTCATCCAGCGAACTCAGCTCATTCGACACACTCTCAGGTCACCCTTAGGTCACCCTTAGGTCACTCTCAGCTCACTCTCAGCTGACTCTCAGGTCACTCTCAGGTCACTCTCAGGTCACTCTCAGGTCACTCAGCTCACTCTCAGCTCACTCTCAGCTGACTCTCAGGTCACTCTCAGCTGACTCTCAGCTCACTCTCAGGTCACTCTCAGCTGACTCTCAGGTCACTCTCAGGTCACCCTCAGGTCACTCTCAGGTCACTCTCAGGTCACTCTCGGCTCACTCTCAGGTCACTCTCAGGTCACTCTCAGCTGACTCAGGTCACTCTCGGCTCACTCTCAGGTCACTCAGCTCACTCTCAGGTCACTCTCCGCTCACTCTCATCTCACTTTTGGCTCACTCAGCTCACTCTCAGGTCACTTTCGGCTCACTCAGCTCACTCTCTGCTCACTCTCGGCTCACTCTCAGCTGACTCTCGGCTCACTCAGCTCACTTTCAGGTCACTCAGCTCATTCTCGGCTCATTCTGGGATCACTCAGCTCACTCTCGGCTCAGGTCACTCTCAGCTCACTCTCAGCTCACTCTCGGCTCACTTTCAAGTCACTCTCGGCTCACTAGGTTCACTCTCCGCTCGTTCGGCTCTTGGCTCGGTTTTGCAGCTCCTTTAGATGCATGTGGCTGTACTTGAATATGACAACCCTTTGTTGCCTAATTTGGTGTCTAATGTCTAATAACAAGAGAGGTGATGTCACCTCACAGCTGATGGGTTTTATTTGTTTTATCAGGTTGATGATTATCATAAACTATCGACTTTATCAGCACACACACTCCAACTACAACGGCAGCAGATTGTCTCCTGCAGCCATGATGAGCCGAAACCGAGCTGCAATGCAACGCTTGCTGTGGACACTGCAGGTTAATATACACTGATCTGTACAGTGGTTCAGCTGAACACACATCAGACAGCTGACAGCTGATCAGAGGGCAGGATTTTCTGTTTTCTCACAGGAAAACACAGGATGTGTTGTCAAGATCCTTTGTGTAAGCACTAACAAGAGTCTTCTTGCTGATGGTGAACACAACAATGAAGTCATTGATAATGGAAGGTTGACACAGAGGAGTTTTCAAGTGGGCACCCTCCTTCCTTGACGTTTCGTTGATGAGCCCACAACGCCTCTGGAGGACTCAACGGTAAATCCTGGCGTCCCAAAAACAACCCCCTCTGTGTCGTCCTGGCTTGCTATTTCAGAGCCCAGCAGGGGTCTTGCTTCTTCATCCAAAGCCACTGGCTGCGTCTCTCTGCTGCCTCCGATGCAACCTCGATAGCTACATGCAGCCTCTGGCCTCTGATTCCAATGTCTCTGAGCAATCTGGTGGTAGATGTTGCCACAAAACCTCTGCACCCCACCTCCACACAGCACACTTGTTTTCCAGCCATGATATTGTGCTTCAGCGGCCAACTCAGCAAATGATAATGTACAAAAAAAACATCTATTTTTTTTTACTAATGTTGTTTGAATGCCTTTTAAACTCATTTTAATCTTCAAACTGCAGAAAAAACAAACAGTAAGTTCACTATGAACCAGAGTCCATAGCAAAAACCAGACACACACACACACACACACACACACACACACACACACACACACACACACAGTGATGTCAGCCTCTCTACAGGAAATGAGTCATTCGGGCGTTTATACAGTTCATTTTGCTGCTGATGACATCAAAGACGCTTCACTGCCAAAGGGAGGCTGGTTACACACACACACATATTTAACATCATGTGAATAATTGTGTTTTAGTTGAGTTTAAGAATCAGGGATTATTTTATTCCTCTTTGTTTTAAATAAAATGATTTTTCACATGTTTTAGAGATTTAACTCGATCATGAGCTGCAGTTTGCATAAAACATGTTTCTGCATCAAATATAACAGCAGACACAGAAAGTGTTTTTGACATTCATCAGATTCACTTCAGTTTTATTAAATGTATCAATCCGCTGTATGTTTTTACACTCCGAGTCAGTTTTTTCTCATCTGTTGCCTTTAAGAAAGCTGTTTATATGACTGCTGTATATATGTTCTGACCTTATTAACTGTATTTGTATTGATTGATCGGCTCCCAGTCGGCCTGTGGGTGTCCAGTTTCGAGACAGGCAGATTGCCCTCACTCGCTACGGTGGGCGGGGAAATAAAGAAACTGATGAATGTCCCATAAATGCAGCCATTGTGTCTCTGTGTCATGCTAACTCCGTTACAGATTCACAAAAAGACGTTTATCAAACAAAACAACAATCATCAGGGTGAGTTGCTGAGACTGCTACATCTCTCCAAATAAACATGATTTTTACATGAATCATTTCAAAAGTTTCTTTCTGGGTCTAAACAGAAGTAAACACAGAAACTAGCCGCTTGTAGCAGCATTATGGCTAACTGCATAGGGAACTACATCTGAGGCTGGATAGCTCAGGGTCTGTTCCTACTAGAGAAGTAATAACTTAGTAGATAAAATAAAAGGTAATTAATAATAATAAAATAAAATTCCCTGGAGTCTCCTACCAGTTAGACGTGGCCGGAACACCTCCAGTGGGGGGTGTCCAGGAAGAATCCTAACCAGGTGTTCAAACCACCTCAGCTGGCTTCTTTTGATGCAAAGGAGCAGTGGCTCTACTCTCAGCACCCCCAGGATGTCCGAACTCACCCTGTCTCTAAGGCCCAGACTCTGGCCTTGTATCCATGATCTCATTCTTTTAGTCACTACCCAAAGCTCATGAGCATAGGTGATGGATGGATCGTAGACCGACTGGTGAAGTGAGAGCTTTGCCCCAAGGGACATGGTCGTAAGCCTTCTCCAAGTCCACAAAGCACATGTAGACTGGATGTGCAAACTCCCATGACCCCTCAATTATCCCCGCAACAGTGAAGAGCTGGTCAACTGTTCCACGGCCAGGACGGATCCACATTGTTCCTCCTGAATCCAAGCCTAAGCCTCCTCTCCAGCACCCTGGCATAAGCTTTTCCTGAGAGGCTGATTAGTGTGATCCCTCGATAGTTGAAGCACACCCTCCAGTCCCCTTTTTTAAAAATGGGAACCACCACCCCGGACCACCAGTCCACTTGCTTCAGCATCCACCCAAGCTGCTGTCCTTTTGGCTCTTTGGTATCCATCAGCTGCTTCAGGAGACCCTTGGGCCAGCCAGATCCAAAAGGCCTCCTTCTTAAGCTTGACGGCCTCCTTCACCACTGATGTCCAGTTCCCAGGTTGCCGTCCCAACAGGCACCAATGACCTTCCAACCACAACTCTGAGCAGCCGCCTCCTCAACTGAGGTCCTGGACATGGCCCACTCGGAGTCCATGTGTCCAACTTCCCACGGGATGCAGGAGAAATTCCTCCAGAGGTAGGAGTTGAAGACTTCACGGACAGGGGCTTCCGCCAGACATTCCCAGTCCACCCTCACTATTCGTTTGGGTCTCCCAGGTCTGTCCAGCAGCCTCCCCCGCCACCTGATCCAATTCACCACTAGATGGAGATCAGCTGACAGTTCTGCTCCTCTCTTTACCCAAGTGTCCAAGACATGCAGCCGCAGATCTGATGACACTAACTACAAAGTCCATCATAGATCTTTGGCCTAAGGTGTTCTGGTACCAGGTACACTTATGAAGAACCTTGTGTTTGAATATGGTGTTTGTTATGGCCAATCCATGTCTAGCACAGAAGTCCAGTAACAATGCACCACTTGGGTTCAGATCAGGCAGGCTGTTCCTCCCAGTCACCCCCCTCCAGGTTTCTCCGTCATTACCCACATGGGCGTTGAAGTCCACCATCAGAACTATGGATTGCCAGGCCACACCCCCTCCAAGGCCCCACCCAGAGACTCCAAGACGGTCGTAGCTCCGACTCCTTCCCCACAAGGGAGGAGACGTTCCAGATCCCTAGAACCAGTTTTCGATGCCTGGGATCAGCACGTCCAGGTAGTCTGGAGGTGTTCCAGGCACGTCCAACAGGTAGGAGACCCCGGGGAAGACTGAGAGCTGGAGGGCGTTGGCAGGGACACGGATGTCTGGGTTTCCTTAGTCTGATGCCACAGTGACTGGGATAAGCAGGGGAAAATGGATGGATGGAAAATAAAATGCTTCATGCCAAGTTTCCAAGTTGTTTTCATGGACTACTGCTGGATGATTGATACGTACCGTAATTCCTCACAGTTACGTGTTGTAATCACATCTTTCTTACTGTGAGGAGCTGAACATTTGGTCCAGCCGATTCAATCAATAAATTTTTATTTATATAGCGCCAAATCACAACAAAAATCATCTCAGGGCACTTTTCGCATAGAGCAGGTCAAGATCGAACTCTATAATTTACAGAGACCCAACAGTTCCCCCCATGAGCAGCACTTGGCGACAGCGGGAAGGAAAAACTCCCCTTTAACGGGTAGAAACCTCAAGCAGAACCCGGCTCTTGGTGGGCGGCCATCTGCTTTGACCGGTTCCGATTCCAGCTGATTCTGTGGAGGTGAAACAGTGTCCAGGACGACAGTGTTGATAAAGTCTGTAAATCCATTTGTAGTAGTTACACAGCTGATGACTCTCATCCGTGGACTGTGGAGTCTGGCAGCAACTGGTCCAACTCTGCACAAAAAGTTTTCCTCTTCATTCGTTAGGAGAGGAGAGCAGTGAGAGCAAGAACACCAGCGGTTTCTCTGAGGTAATGTTACTGTACACCGACCACAGGAACACCAGAGAGATCAGAATTAGCATGACACAGCGATACAACGGCCACATTTACCAGAAAAACATCAGGTTCAAATAAACCGGAAGTTTTCTTTAAGATCATCAGAGTCCGACATGGAACAACTAAAGTTCAGGTGTTCACATTCTGACAGCTGACAGGATTTTACCTGCATCACTACTGCAGTGAGCCAAGGCTACACAACACACAATACACACAGTGGTGGAAAGTAACTCAGTACATTTACTCAAGTACTGAAGTACAACGTTGAGGTACTTGTACTTTACTGGAGTATTTCCATGTGATGCTACTTTCTACATGTCAGAGGGAAATATTGTACTTTCTACTCCACTACATTTATTTGACAGCTTTAGTTACTTTTCAGATGAAGATTTGACACAATGGATAATATAACAAGCTTTTAAAATACAACACATTGTTAAAGATGAAACCAGTGGTTTCCAACCTTTTTGTCTTTTGACGTCTTACAAAAAGCAGTGTGTAGTCGGGGTCACATTTCACATGTCTATGAGTTGTTAACAGCTCCACCAAATAGTGATTTTTCCCTCTAAACTTCTCACATGCTTTCATTTCAATAAATGTTCAAATGATCCAATATTTCAGCAAAAATCAAAGATTAGAGAAAAAGTCCAAAAACTGAAAACAGATTTGTGTATCAGAACTTTGTTTTTTCTTCTTTCCTCTCCCATTAATCATCTCACCACCCCTCAGATTTATCTGCTGACCCTTTGGAGGGGCCCGACCCCTAGGTTGGGAACCACTGGACTAAACTAGCTAACTGTATATAAAGTAGTGTAAACTAGCTCCACCTCCAGCAGCTACAACAGTAACATGCTGCTCTAACACTGATGCTTCACTATTAATAATCTAATGATGTCATATATAATAATATATCAGTCAGAGGGACCAAACCACTACTTTTACTGCAATACTTTAACTACATCAAGCTCCTAATACTTATGTACTTTTACTGCAATACTTTAACTACATCAAGCTCATAATACTTATGTACTTTTACTGCAATACTTTAACTACATCAAGCTCATAATACTTATGTACTTTTACTGCAATACTTTAACTACATCAAGCTCATAATACTTATGTACTTTTACTGCAATACTTTAACTACATCAAGCTCATAATACTTATGTACTTTTACTGCAATACTTTAACTACATCAAGCTCATAATACTTATGTACTTTTACTGCAATACTTTAACTACATCAAGCTCATAATACTTATGTACTTTTACTGCAATACTTTAACTACATCAAGCTCATAATACTTATGTACTTTTACTGCAATACTTTAACTACATCAAGCTCAGAGTACTTATGTACTTTTACTGCAGTACTTTAACTACATCAAGCTCATAATACTTATGTACTTTTACTGCAATACTTTAACTACATCAAGCTCATAATACTTATGTACTTTAACTGTAGGAGTATTTCTCATGCAGGACTTTTACTTGTAACAGAGTATTTTTACTTTGCTGTACTGGCACTTTTGCAGCAGTAAAGTATCTCAATACTTCTTCCATCGCTGCACACAATACAACAAACAATACTGCGTAGTACTACAGAAAGTACACACTCCTGCAGCAGGAAACTCGACAAACACACTTGTGAGTTCTCTGATGTTATTTCTACAAACGAGGAACAAGTTGTTTCACACACAGTTCACCGTCTTCACCATCATCATCATCATCACCATCACTATTTGTTTTCTGACATCTAAACAACCACAGAAGAAGAACAGCGGAGCTTTCCGTGCACGTGTCATCTTACCTGTGTCTGCTGGCCGCGCGGGCTCCGTGCGAGTGCGTGTGCCCGCCGGCGTACAGGCTGTAGGAGGGTCGCAGCGGGAACGCGCTTTTGGCGTCTCCACAGGTCCAGAGCGCGAGCAGCAGCAGCGGGAGCGCGGCCATCCTGCCGATCAATGCAGGATCAATACAGGATATCGATACTGATCAGCTGGCGGGAAAAACTCTCGTCTCCATGGAGACCAAAGTTCCCACAAAACGCCAAAACCGTCCTACAGACCCCGACCCATAATCCGGACTCTGGTCCAAAACCCCCAAACCCCAAAACCCCAAAACCCGGACCTGGAGCCGAGAGGAGAGTCCTGTGAGTCCCGGGTTTAATCCGGATTTAATCCGGATTTATCCCGCCTTTAATCTGGTTCTCTCCTCAATTTCTCATGAGAACTTTTCAGCTCTGAAACAAAGAGAAGAAGAAAACGTTGCGACAGAGTCCAGCTGCTCCTCCTCTTCATCACCGCCCCCCTCCACTGTCCCCGCCCCTCCCGGAGGAGAAACCAGACACGTGCAGCTCCGCAGCTTCACCTCCACAGCTGATCCTGGTCCAAACCAAGCCCAGCCCGTCTGCTGATTTAGACTTCATATGAGTGTTACAGTATGAATATTTTTATCTTACTGAATGAATCTAATTAACAGTTTTAATTAATTTCAGTTGTTTTAAGTGATAAATTAAACAAACTTTAGCAGCAATTTACAGGTGAGTTTGATTCCTGTGGTTCAGGTGGCCTCAGGTGTTTGTTAGTGCAGCATCCGTAAATCTAGGGGGGGGGGGGTCACCGGGGGTCACTGAGGGTCACTGAGGGTCACTGAGGGTCACTCTGCCCCCCAGGAGACAAAAACCAAAGACCTGAAACCTGCAAGAGGTCCCACTCTGACAGACATTTAAAGGCAGAATCACTGATTTGAATAAATATGTCAGAATAAAGTTGGTATTTTACTCAGAGTGGGACGTCCTCACACATGTGTTTAACTTACAGTAAGGAGCCTTTTAACTCTGCAAAAAGTCACCTGAATAAGATCTGAGTTGTAGTTTTGATCATTTTAAATATGTGTTTGTGTTTCAGTTGTCACATGATGCAAAGATCCTGAAGCAGCTGAACCAAACATCAGACTTTCATCTCCAGCATCAGTCAAACCTTCTGACTCTGCTCCTCATTTAAGGGTTTATCTTTATTTTAACTCTTTTCTACAAAACTGAGGACAACAGAACCATGAAACAACACATATAGAGTCATGTAGTAAACAGAAAAGTGTTAAACAAACCAAATATGTTCCATGTTTTAGATTCCTGAGTCTCCAGCGTCTGGCTTGTTGCTGATATCCGATGCAGCTTCATGAGCTCGTCACCTGGACGCTTTTCCAACAGTCTCACATATGCTGAGCAGCTGTTGGCTGCTTTTTTCCTTCAGTTTTGTTCAACAGTGTAGAAAATCATAAAAATAAAGAAAAACCTTTGAATGACCAGCTGTCCAAACTTTTGACTGATACTCAGTCAAGTCAGTTTTATTTGTATATTCCAGTATCAGCAACACGACATCATCAGAGCATCGATTCACACGAGGAAAAACTCCCTGAAAACCCTTTAATGCAGAAAATGCTGGACTGTATATAAATGTTTTAATGTTTTAATGTGGAGCTTTATTCTGTCTGAGCTCACAGTAAAGGGTTAACACACACACACACACACACACACACACACATACACACACACATACACACACACACACACACACACACACACACACACACACACACACTCATACACACACACACACACATACACACACACACACACACACACACACACATACACACACACTCATACACACACACACACATACACACACACACATACACACACACACACAAGAAATAATCTGAACACACTTCCTGCTGTTAAAGGAAGTCATATCAGCTGTTCCCTAAATAACCTGGTCAATATGACCTCTGAGTGTGACCCAACACACACACACACACACACACACACACACACACACACACACTGACAGTAACCAGAAGCTTCGGTCTGTCTCTGGTGATAAGAGTCACTGAGCAGTGACGACATGAACTCGTTCTGACGTAAATCGTTTATATATGTTTAATATTTATAGTCGACATGAGGTTGAAACTGTGTTCGACTGTCTCAACAGTTACAGATGTTTCTGATCGGTTCCCTGCAGGGATCAATACTGAGTCCACATGTTCAAACTCTTCAACAGCAACAGTTCAGGATCAAACTGTGACACATTTGCATAGTTTTCACACAGAAAGCGTTCAGTGACTGCAGCCTTCAAATGTCCTCAATACGTTTCTCACTCAAACACAAACAAGCAACAAAACCTTTGACATGTTTACGTCCTCACTTCCAAACTCACCAGTTTACACTAACACGTGTTCACACGGATCAGAACCACCGAGATACACCGAGATACATCACTGTTCAACCACTAACACGTGTTCACACGGATCAGAACCACCGAGATACATCACTGTTCAAACACTAACACGTATTCACACGGATCAGAACCACCGAGATACATCACTGTTCAACCACTAACACGTGTTCACACGGATCAGAACCACCGAGATACATCACTGTTCAACCACTAACACGTGTTCACACGGATCAGAACCACCGAGATACATCACTGTTCAACCACTAACACGTGTTCACACGGATCAGAACCACCGAGATACATCACTGTTCAAACACTAACACGTGTTCACACGGATCAGAACCACCGAGATACATCACTGTTCAACCACTAACACGTGTTCACACGGATCAGAACCACCGAGATACATCACTGTTCAACCACTAACACGTGTTCACACGGATCAGAACCACCGAGATACATCACTGTTCAAACACTAACACGTGTTCACACGGATCAGAACCACCGAGATACACCTCTGTTCAACCACTAACACGTGTTCACACGGATCAGAACCACCGAGATACATCACTGTTCAACCACTAACACGTGTTCACACGGATCAGAACCACCGAGATACATCACTGTTCAACCACTAACACGTGTTCACGCGGATCAGAACCACCGAGATACATCACTGTTCAACCACTAACACGTGTTCACACGGATCAGAACCACCGAGATACATCACTGTTCAACCACTAACACGTGTTCACACGGATCAGAACCACCGAGATACATCACTGTTCAACCACTAACACGTGTTCACGCGGATCAGAACCACCGAGATACATCACTGTTCAACCACTAACACGTGTTCACGCGGATCAGAACCACCGAGATACACCACTGTTCAACCACTAACACGTGTTCACGCGGATCAGAACCACCGAGATACATCACTGTTCAAACACTAACACAAGACCTGCTGCCAGAAACAAAGCCCACTGAAACACTCGCTCCTGTAGATACACTGTAGTACGTTCTATAGAGGAGCAGGAGACCCCCCCTCCCTGCTGGAGGAGCAGGAGACCCCCCTCCGTGGTGTAGGAGTAGAGGAGTAGACCCCCCCTCCCTGCTGGAGGAGTAGACCCCCCCTTCGTGGTGTAGGAGTAGAGGAGTAGACCCCCCCTCCCTGCTGGAGGAGTAGACCCCCCCTTCGTGGTGTAGGAGTAGAGGAGTAGACCCCCCCTCCCTGCTGGAGGAGTAGACCCCCCCTTCGTGGTGTAGGAGTAGAGGAGTAGACCCCCCCTCCCTGCTGGAGGAGTAGACCCCCCCTTCGTGGTGGAGGAGTAGAGGAGTAGACCCCCCCTCCCTGCTGGAGGAGTAGACCCCCCCTTCGTGGTGGAGGAGTAGAGGAGTAGACCCCCCCTCCCTGGGTGAAGACCACCCAGGTTCCATCACTAACCACTGTTTTCACTGTTTTCACTGTTTTCACTGTTTTCACTGTTTTCTCTTTACGAGGTTTTTTGTTTTTAACACAGATTCACATTCCAGAGCCGCAGCCTCAGGTGAGACACGTCAGCAGACCACCTCGTATCTCCACCGCCAAAGACCTGGAAACCACATATCTCCACAGCTGGAAACCACGTATCTCCACAGCTGGAAACCACATATCTCCACAGCTGGAAACCACGTATCTCCACAGCTGGAAACCACATATCTCCACAGCTGGAAACCACATATCTCCACAGCTGGAAACCACGTATCTCCACCGCCAAAGACCTGGAAACCACATATCTCCACTGCCAAAGACCTGGAAACCACATATCTCCACAGCTGGAAACCACATATCTCCACAGCTGGAAACCACATATCTCCACAGCTGGAAACCACGTATCTCCACAGCTGGAAACCACATATCTCCACAGCTGGAAACCACGTATCTCCACAGCTGGAAACCACGTATCTCCACAGCTGGAAACCACATATCTCCACAGCTGGAAACCACGTATCTCCACAGCTGGAAACCACATATCTCCACAGCTGGAAACCACGTATCTCCACAGCTGGAAACCACATATCTCCACTGCCAAAGACCTGGAAACCACATATCTCCACAGCTGGAAACCACATATCTCCACAGCTGGAAACCACGTATCTCCACAGCTGGAAACCACATATCTCCACTGCCAAAGACCTGGAAACCACGTATCTCCACCGCTGGAAACCACATATCTCCACAGTTGGAAACCACGTATCTCCACAGTTGGAAACCACGTATCTCCACAGCTGGAAACCACATATCTCCACCGCTGGAAACCACGTATCTCCACAGCTGGAAACCACATATCTCCACCGCCAAAGACCTGGAAACCACATATCTCCACCGCCAAAGACCTGGAAACCACATATCTCCACTGCTGGAAACCACGTATCTCCACAGCTGGAAACCACATATCTCCACCGCTGGAAACCACATATCTCCACCGCTGGAAACCACGTATCTCCACAGCTGGAAACCACGTATCTCCACCGCTGGAAACCACGTATCTCCACAGCTGGAAACCACGTATCTCCACTGCTGGAAACCACATATCTCCACAGCTGGAAACCACGTATCTCCACAGCTGGAAACCACATATCTCCACCGCTGGAAACCACATATCTCCACAGCTGGAAACCACATATCTCCACCGCCAAAGACCTGGAAACCACATATCTCCACCGCCAAAGACCTGGAAACCACATATCTCCACCGCTGGAAACCACATATCTCCACCGCTGGAAACCACATATCTCCACAGCTGGAAACCACATATCTCCACCACTGGAAACCACATATCTCCACAGCTGGAAACCACATATCTCCACAGCTGGAAACCACATATCTCCACCACTGGAAACCACATATCTCCACCGCCAAAGACCTGGAAACCACATATCTCCACCGCCAAAGACCTGGAAACCACATATCTCCACCGCCAAAGACCTGGAAACCACATATCTCCACCGCTGGAAACCACATATCTCCACCACTGGAAACCACATATCTCCACCACTGGAAACGCTGATTTATAAACTTTTATGTATCTTCCTGTTTTTATTTGATCGCTCAGTGAAGCTTTTTGTTCTGTCTTATCACTTCCTCTTTCCATGGTGCAACGATGTCATAACTCTGACATCATCACATCTGGCCAATGAGTTTTCTTCCCAGATTCCTCCAGCCAATTAAATCTGGTTCAGAGCAACTACTGATCAGCAGGACCTGCAGGATGTTTGCAGCTCCGCTCAGGTGTGACGCCGTCGCTCAGGTGTCACATGTAAACCGGGCGGTCACCCGGCCGCCGTCGTTAAGGTGTCACATGTAAACCGGGCGGTCACCCGGCCGCCGTCGTTAAGGTGTCACATGTAAACCGGGCGGTCACCCGGCCGCCGTCGTTAAGGTGTCACATGTAAACCGGGCGGTCACCCGGCCGCCGTCGTTAAGGTGTCACATGTAAACCGGGCGGTCACCCGGCCGCCGTCGTTAAGGTGTCACATATAAACCGGGCGGTCACCCGGCCGCCGTCGTTAAGGTGTCACATGTAAACCGGGCAGTCACCCGGCCGCCGTCGTTAAGGTGTCACATGTAAACCGGGTGGTCACCCGGCCGCCGTCGTTAAGGTGGTTATCAGTCCCGGCAGACAGGCAGTACAGACTCACTTTAAAAATAATGTTTATTATTGATCTGATCATTATTGAACTGATTGTAGTTATTGATGGCGTTTCTGTTTTCAGATCAGCTTCCTGTTGTCTGAACGTGTTCATGTGTGTTAACAGAGACTCTGTTGTCTGTGCAGCAGCCAAACTCTCCTGCAGGGATCAATAAAGTTTATTATTGACTCTCCTACAGGGATCAATAAAGTTTATTATTGACCCTCCTGCAGGGATCAATAAAGTTTATTATTGACCCTCCTGCAGGGATCAATAAAGTTTATTATTGACTCTCCTGCAGGGATCGATAAAGTTTATTATTGACTCTCCTGCAGGGATCAATAAAGTTTCCTTCAGTCTGTTTCTTGAGTGCGGTCATAAAACCATAGAAAACGTCCTGAGGGTCTCTTCCTGTTGATGTGTTTGTGATGACCTCCATCAGTGGGGTCAAAGGTCACCAGTCACAGAGAGGACTGTCCAGGTGTCCTCAGCTCTTCATCAGTTATCAAAGTAACTCAGGTGTCAAGTTTCAATCAGCTGTTTTTGAAAACACTTGTAAATATTTATGTTTTTGTTATTTATCTGTTTGATTCTTTCTACCTAGAAAACCAAAACCATGACGACCCAGAACTGAGACCAGGAGGCAGAGCTGCAGTCCTACACGCTTCTCTGCACCTCCATTAGAGCAGTTACCCACTCAAAACCACATAGAGACTGTGTCTGTCCCCAAAACCACATAGAGACTGTGTCTGTCCCCAAAACCACATAGAGACTGTCTGTCCCCAAAACCACATAGAGACTGTCTGTCCCCAAAACCACATAGAGACTGTGTCTGTCCCCAAAACCACATAGAGACTGTGTCTGTCCCCAAAACCACATAGAGTCCACGTCTGTCCCCAAAACCACATAGAGACCTTCTTTCCCCAAAACCACATAGAGACCACGTCTGTCCCCAAAACCACATAGAGACCACGTCTGTCTCCAAAACCACATAGAGACTGTCTGTCCCCAAAACCACATAGAGACTGTGTCTGTCCCCAAAACCACATAGAGACTGTGTCTGTCCCCAAAACCACATAGAGACCACGTCTGTCCCCAAAACCACATAGAGACCATGTCTGTCCCTACAACCACATAGAGACCACGTCTGTCCCCAAAACCACATAGAGACCACGTCTGTCCCCAAAACCACAAAGAGACCGCGTCTGTCCCCAAAACCACATAGAGACCACGTCTGTCCCCAAAACCACAGAGACTGTCTGTCCCCAAAACCACATAGAGACCACGTCTGTCCCCAAAACCACATAGAGACCACGTCTGTCCCCAAAACCACATAGAGACCACGTCTGTCCCCAAAACCACATAGAGACCGTGTCTGTCCCCAAAACCACATAGAGACCACGTCTGTCCCCAAAACCACATAGAGACCACGTCTGTTCCCAAAACCACATAGAGACCACGTCTGTCCCCAAAGCCACATAGAGACCGCGTCTGTCCCCAAAACCACATAGAGACCGCGTCTGTCCCCAAAACCACATAGAGACCGTGTCAGTCCCCAAAACCACATAGAGACCGCGTCTGTCCCCAAAACCACATAGAGACTGTTTCTGTCCCCAAAACCACATAGAGACTGTGTCTGTCCCCAAAACCACATAGAGACTGTGTCAGTCCCCAAAACCACATAGAGACCGCGTCTGTCCCCAAAACCACATAGAGACTGTTTCTGTCCCCAAAACCACATAGAGACCGTGTCTGTCCCCCAAAACCACATAGAGACTGTGTCTGTCCCCAAAACCACATAGAGACTGTTTCTGTCCCCAAAACCACATAGAGACCGTGTCTGTCCCCCAAAACCACATAGAGACTGTGTCTGTCCCCAAAACCACATAGAGACTGCGTCTGTCCCCCGACCACTTAAATCTATTGAATCTAAAATAAACAGAAGAGTCATTCATAAAAATCTAATGAAAATTAAAACCACTCCTGCAATAGTACAACAAAATTAATTAATTAATTAAATGTGGACTCTTGAACATTAGATCTCTGTCATCTAAAGCTGTTTTAGTAAATGATCTAATCTCAGATCATCATATTGATTGATTGTCTCACTGAAACCTGGCTGTGTCATGAAGAACATGTCAGTCTAAATGAATCCAGTCCTCCCAGTCATATTAATACTCACATTCCTCCAGACACTGGCCGAGGAGGAGGAGTCACAGCCTAATTATCAACTCTAGACCTGAACTTCATTATAACTCATTAGAAAGTCTTGTTCTTAGTCTCTCAGCCAACCTGGAAAACTTTACAGCCAGTTCTATGTGTTATAGTGAACCGTCCTCCTGGTCCAGACTCTGAACTCTTATATATTTTTATATTTATGAGTATCTTACAGAAACTTCTAAAGATGGTTAAGTGTAAAATATTAATTTAAGCAATAATCATGATCTAATGTCAACCAATAGCAATACTGGAGCTTGGACTCTCTTGATCTTCTGGTGGGTAAAGTGGGCAGCAACACTCCATAGTTGGCCATCTTGTCAGATTGGAGGATATCGAGGGCTTTTGAAAATGGAGCAACCACCCGAAACACAAAGTGGTACAATTTTTATCAAGATGTGATATGATTGAATCTGAACATTTAAATATAGCCTCCATGATCCAAGTATCCTCTACAATACACTGCTATAGGCAACACTGAATTCTAATCACTGGATCTGTTGTGTGGAGAGTATATTGTACACTTATAGTATTTACCATGACATATTCACTGATGAATGTCTTCTCTGCTTGTTTGAAGCAAGGTACCTCAAGCCTCCCACATACATCATCCAGGTTTCCTTCTCTTGCAGTGGTGATTCTCTTTAGTCGTAGGTGGAGTTCCAGTGAATTGCATTTGTAATGACCAGCTGGCTTCCAAGTATTTCCTGGATGATGTCTGAGGCCTGCCTGCTGCAGCTGTGTTTGTTCCAGAGGGCTTGACATTTCCTCAGGGTGGATCTGGATGTTTTTTTTTGAATGGCCCTGAAATTTTGGCAGCCTCTTCTGTATCTTTGGTTGCCATGAGGTTCAGTATGTGACTGGCACATCTCTGGTGTTGTGGTAAGTGATAATCCTCCTCTCCAGGATCATTGAGGATGTTTGTCACTTTGGTGAAGATCAGGTCTCTGTCATCTTCCTCTTTCTCCCGCTTATCAATGTCTTGCATGTCAGCAAAAACTTGCTAGTGAGGACATTTTTGTCTAATGGTGTGTAATCCAGTAATAGGAATTCAAAAGTCATGAAGTAATGATCTGATAAAATAGGATTTTGTGGAAAAATTATTAAATGTTCAATTTCAATGCTGTAAGTCAGAACAAGGTGGAGGGTGTGGTTCAGACAGTGAGTGGGATTATTTACACACTGAGAGAAGCCAGTTGAGTCTAATAATGAGATAAATGCAGTACTGAGACTGTCACTATCAACGTCCACATGAATATTAAAATCACCTACTATAATTACTTTATCTGTACTAAGGACTAAGTTTGATAAAAAAAACTCTGAGAGTTCAAAGTACGGACCAGGAGGACGGTTCACTATAACAAATAGCAGCCAGGTTTCAGTAAGACAATCAATCAATATGATGATCTGAGATTAAATCGTTTACTAATACGGCTTTAGATGACAGAGATCTAATGTTCAAGAGTCCACATTTAATTCTCATATTTTGTTGTACTGTTGCAATGTTGGTGTTAATTTTTATTAGATTTTTATGAATGAATCCTCTAATGTTTATTTTAGATTTAATTGATTTAAGGGGTCGGGGGACAGACACAGTCTCTATGTGGTTTTGGGGACAGACGCAGTCTCTATGTGGTTTTGGGGACAGACACAGTCTCTATGTGGTTTTGGGGACAGACACAGTCTCTATGTGGTTTTGGGGACAGACACAGTCTCTATGTGGTTTTGGGGACAGACACAGTTTCTATGTGGTTTTGGGGACAGACACAGTTTCTATGTGGTTTTGGGGACAGACGCAGTCTCTATGTGGTTTTGGGGACAGACACAGTTTCTATGTGGTTTTGGGGACAGACACAGTTTCTATGTGGTTTTGGGGACAGACACAGTTTCTATGTGGTTTTGGGTGGGTAACTGCTCTAATGGAAGCACGTGTCTGTTACTGGATTTCTGTGCTAGACATGGATTGGCCATAACAAACACCATATTCAAACATAAGGTTATTCATAAGTGTACCTGGTACCAGAACACCTTGGGCCAAAGATCTATGATGGACTTTGTAGTTAGTGTCATCAGATCTGCGGCTGCATGTCTTGGACACTTGGGTAAAGAGAGGAGCAGAACTGTCAGCTGATCTCCACCTGGTGGTGAGTTGGATCAGGTGGCGGGGGAGGCTGCTGGACAGACCTGGGAGACCCAAATGGCTGCTCAAAGTTGTGGTCGGAGGGTCATTCGTGCCTGTTGGGACGGCAACCTGAGAACTGGACATCAGTGGTGAAGGAGGCCGTCAAGCTGAAGAAGGAGGCCTTTCAGGTCTGGCTGGCCCAGGGGGTCTCCTGAAGCAGCAGATGGACAGCAGCTCCAAAGGACAGCAGCTCAGGTGGATGCTGAAGTAAAAAC
This sequence comes from Thunnus albacares, assembly GCF_914725855.1. Lineage (NCBI taxonomy): Eukaryota > Metazoa > Chordata > Actinopteri > Scombriformes > Scombridae > Thunnus > Thunnus albacares. Next base: position 41,038,982 of record NC_058106.1, read on the forward strand.
CTGGGTGTGGGAGGAGTTCATGGAGGCCATGGAGAAGGACTTTCTGTTGGTCTAAAAGAAGTTCTGGCAAACCATCAGGCAACTCAGGAAGGGGAAGCAGGGCTAAGCCCATGCTGTTTTCAGCAGAGGTGAACTGACATTGTCAGGCGATGGAAGGAACGCTTTGAGGATCTCCTAAACCCAACCAACATGCCCTCTAAGGAGGAGTCAGAGTTGGACGACTCGGGGAAAGCCTCACTTATACCCCTGGCAGAGGTCTCTGAGGTAGTCAAAAAGCTCCTCAGTGGCAAAGTGCCAGGTGTGGATGAGATTCGCCCTGAGATGCTGAAGGCTCTGGACATTGTTGGGCTGTCATGGCTGGTACGCCTCTTCAGTGTCACATGGAAATTGGGGACAGTACCTGTGGCCTGGTGGACCGGGGTGGTGGTTCCCATTTTTAAAAAATGGTACCGGAGGGTGTGCTTCAACTAGCGAGGGATCACACTACTCAGCCTCCCAGGAAAAGCTTATGCCAGGGTGCTGGAGGGGAGGCTCAGGCTGATTGTTGAACCTCAGATTCAGGAGGAACAATAAGGATCCATCCTGGCCATGGAACAGTGGACCAGCTCTTCAACCTTGCAAGGATACTTGAGGAGTTATGGGAGTTTGTATATCCAGTCTACATGTGCTTTGTGGACTTGGAGAAGGTTTACGACCGTGTCCCTCTGGGCACCTTGTGGGCAGTGCTGCGGGAGTATGGAGTACCGGGTCCGTTGCTGCAAACGATTCAGTCTTTATATAACCACAGTGAGAGCCGTGTCTGCATTCTCTGCAGTAAGTCAGACTTGTTCTCAGTGGGTGTTGGGCTCTGCCGGGGTTGTCCCTTGTCACCAATTCTGTTTGTGATATTCAAGGACAGAATTTCAAGGTGCAGCTAGGGGGAGGAGAGTGTCTGGTTTGGGAACCCCAGGATTGCTTCTCTGCTTTTTGCAGATGATGTGGTTCTGTTGGCTTCAACACACCGTGGCCTCCAGCAGGAACTGGGACAGTTTGCAGCTGAATGTGAAGCGGCAGGGATGAGAGTCAGCACCTCCAAATCTGAGGCCATTGTGCTGTAAGGGGTACAGTGGAATAATGTTTAGTACCTGCTTGTACTAATCACCTGCACTCTCTCTCCTTCTGCCTCCTGCTGGCGAGCTGTGGGATGTAAACACCACAGCTGTGGTGAACTGGGATAATCAGCTGACTGCCAGTGTTTCAGTCAGCAGTTCCAGACCGACTGAGGCGGAGGCTACATGACTTTCTCCTGTTTGGTATTACAAACCGGGCAAAAATTCTGGTTCAGTTGTGGGGCGCTATTGTGCTTGTGATTCTGTGAATTATGGGATATCGAGTAGCAGAGAGAGAATCCTCCTGCATTGAGTCTCTCAACCTAAAGGCTCTGGGATGTTTTTCCATTTAATTGAGTGCGCACATTTTAATGTACCATTGTTTTTATACTGTGATCATTTAAAACCAGCCTAGCTTCTGCTGTCTTTTGGGTTAGACTACTGTTTTATTCTGTTTTAGTAGTTATTTATTTCTCAGATTAATCTAATTATTAAGGGACATTTAGTAATTATGCTGCTGTCTCATCATTAGACCTGTGAGATGAACTCTGTTGTTTAAGACTGAGCTGAATTTAGTGAGTTTTAGTGCATGTTGTTGTTCAGTCTGGTTATTCAGTCAGTATTGTTCACTGTGTATAGACAAGGCATTTAATTATGGTCCCTTGTTAGAGAATTCTAGAAATAAATTGTTATAACAATTAATCCTGTCGTGATGTTGTCTGATCTCTCTCTTACTGAGGTGCTCTACCCAAGATACAAACTGTAGTGTTTCAGTAAAGGGGCTTGCCCCTGTTACATCCCTTTACAGTGCTCTGCCAGAAAACAGTGGACTGCTCTTTCTGGGTTGGGAGTGAGTTGCTGCCCCAAGTGAAGTATCAAGGAGTTCAAGTATCAGTCTACATTCCAACCCTCACCTATGGTCACGAGCTTCGGGCAGTGACTGAAAGAATGAGGTCATGGATACAAGCAGCTGAAATGAGTTTCCTCTGGAGAGTCTGGGCTCAGCCTTAGAGATCAGGTGAGGAGCTCGGACATCCGCGGGGAGCTCGGAGCGGAGCTGCTGCTGCTGCTGGTTAGGATCCTCCTGGACACCCCCTCTGGACTCAGTGCACACTGGAGGGACCACATATCTCTCCTGGCATGGGAACACCTTGGGATTCCCCAGGAGGATCTGGAGGGCATTGCTGGGGAGAAGGATGTCCGGGTTTCCTCACTAAGTCTGATGCCAACACAACCTGGTCCCAGATAAGCAGCGGAAAATGGATGGATGAGTATATTGTTCATGGTATATACAGTATATGTAGTAACATAAAGATAAACTGCTGTTATCCAGTGAGTCAGTTGATGATATCGGTGCATTTGCAGGCTAATCATCAGCCTCCTCCATCAGCAGAAAATGAGCAGAAAATGATTTCCAGGTTTGTTTCTGATGTTTCAGGATGTTTCTGTTTTATGAGTCAAAACTCCAGCAGAGACTAAAGCTGTGACTCACTGCTGCTCAGCAATAAAAGCTGCTACAGTCCGCTGAGACAACAGCACATGACTAACAGGAGTAGCTGTAGAGAAGGTCAGAGTGGCGGGGGGGCATCAGCAAAACAATAACATAAACATACAGTTATAGTCTCAGTCCAGCTGTCAGACTGTAACCTGACAGCAGAAGAAGAAGTGAGCTGACATCATCGACTTCAAAGTCCTGCAGATGTTTCAGTTAAATGAAGGTTTAAGTAAACAGGAAGGTCTCTGTAAACACACTGAGGCCTCGCAGGGTCAGTGAACGCATCACTGTCTGTAAACACACTGAGGCCTCGCAGGGTCAGTGAACGCATCACTGTCTGTAAACACACTCAGGCCTCGCAGGGTCAGTGAACGCATCACTGTCTGTAAACACTCTGAGGCCTGGCAGGGTCAGTGAACGCATCACTGTCTGTAAACACACTGAGGCCTCGCAGGGTCAGTGAACGCATCACTGTCTGTAAACACACTCAGGCCTGGCAGGGTCAGTGAACGCATCACTGTCTATAAACACACTCAGGCCTCGCAGGGTCAGTGAACGCATCACTGTCTGTAAACACTCTGAGGCCTGGCAGGGTCAGTGAACGCATCACTGTCTGTAAACACACTGAGGCCTGGCAGGGTCAGTGAACGCATCACTGTCTGTAAACACTCTGAGGCCTGGCAGGGTCAGTGAACGCATCACTGTCTGTAAACACACTGAGGCCTGGCAGAGTCAGTGAACGCATCACTGTCTGTAAACACACTGAGGCCTGGCAGGGTCAGTGAACGCATCACTGTCTGTAAACACACTGAGGCCTGGCAGGGTCAGTGAACGCATCACTGTCTGTAAACACACTGAGGCCTGGCAGGGTCAGTGAACGCATCACTGTCTGTAAACACACTGAGGCCTGGCAGGGTCAGTGAACGCATCACTGTCTGTAAACACACTGAGGCCTGGCAGGGTCAGTGAACGCATCACTGTCTGTAAACACACTGAGGCCTGGCAGGGTCAGTGAACGCATCACTGTCTGTAAACACACTGAGGCCTGGCAGGGTCAGTGAACGCATCACTGTCTGTAAACACACTGAGGCCTGGCAGGGTCAGTGAACGCATCACTGTCTGTAAACACACTGAGGCCTGGCAGGGTCAGGCCTGGCAGGGTCAACCCTAACCCTAACCCTGTGAGGCCTCAGTGTGTTTACAGACAGTGACGCGTTCACTGACCCTGTGAGGCCTCAGTGTGTTTACAGACAGTGACGCGTTCACTGACCCTGTGAGGCCTCAGTGTGTTTACAGACAGTGACGCGTTCACTGACCCTGTGAGGCCTCAGTGTGTTTACAGACAGTGACGCGTTCACTGACCCTTTCCTGGAGCTTCCCGGAGCAGCAGTTTGAGGTCAGTGCGGTGGCCTGAGGACACAGTGTAAGGTGTATTTTGGTGATGTGTTGTGATCTTTGTGTCTCTGACCTCCGTGACTGAAATAAATCTTTTATCTCATCATGTCGACATCTCGTCTCCTCAGAGGATGTTTGCCCCCCCACCCCCCCCCCACATACAACCACAATACGAACCATTTTCTTTAAGTTTAATAAAAAGTCTTCTAACATGTTGCTCTGATAATCACAGTCCAGCAGCTCCAGGTGTGTGTTCACCTGCATAATGACAGATGGGGAGGTGGGGGGGGCGGCTCTGCCACAGGGTTGGATATGAGCTTTAATAATTTTTTCTCCATCCGCACAAACAAGCTGTCACACTGAAGAATGGATGTCTGAATAGGAAGTCCTCAAACTATCGTCATGGAAACCATAAATCAGGGAGCGTGTTTCCGTGGAGACAGGATGAGAGTTTAATCTGAGAGGACTGAAAAACATCCTCAGAGTTCAATATCAAAGGTCAGCAGGAGGGGACCGACTGACTGTCACCATGGCAACCAGCCAGCCTGACCTGTGATGATGCTGCACAATCATCCGATGTGAACGTAACTTGTGAAAACTTTACTGTCACATTCAGTTTGTTTTGTGCTGAAACAACGAAAATCAGTTACAAACATTATGTACAAAAAACTATATTATATATATATAGAAATATATACAGATTAAATAAGAAAATAAATAAGGATATATATATATAGACTATACAGAGTATAAATAAAAATATATACCATAATAATAACAATAATAATAGCTTGTATTTTGTTCTGCTGTGTGCTTTTATGTTCAGATGTTTTTATGTATTTAACAGTTTTTTTCTTTGTCTACAGACTCTGGTGACGGAAGAGTCACAGTAGAGTCAGTAGAAACAGTAGAGTCAGCCTCTCTCTGTTCAGCAGGCTGATGAATCTCTTCCAGATGTTTCCGTTGGCTCAAGCTCAGGTTACTGCAGGAAATTTACCCATGATGCTCTGGGGCGGCTCCTCCAGGTCAGTCCTCACTGCTCACACACTAACTGATATTTAAAATATCCAATCAGATCACACATCTACCTGAAACCCCACCAATCAGGAAACAGCTGAGCGTTTGTTTCAGTTTCAGAAAACAGCAGAAACATCTGGAAACCATCTTCTACTGGTTTCTGTTGTTGCCATGACGACGACCTGCAGAGACCCCACAGACCGAAACACACACAGCTAAGACTCTCTGCTGCTGCTTTCACATGTTGAAGATGTGTATTCTGCCCTTTTGACTCATTATTATAAACACTGAGTCTATTTTAAACATATCTGACATTTAATTCACCAAAAGTTGTTTATATTTCTCTAAATCCATCTTTCCTTACAGCCAGATTCCTCTCTGTCCTCCAGCAGACTGTTTCTGAAGATATTTACATCAAATCTGCATTATTAATGAGCTCCTGCTCTGATTGGCTGGAGGTGCGGCCCCCACCTTCACCCCCAGCCAATCAGAACAGGCCCTAATGAAAGCAGCAGCATGTTTACCTGCAGTAATGTCTGCAGACAGTATATAGCGTCTATGAAGCTGCTGCTGCTCAGCTGAGACTCAACAGGAAGTTTCAGGATGGTGAGATCGAGTCCAAGTTTCCTCACAAAGTCAAAGTCTGTTTTTCAAACGTTAGCTTAGCTTTAGCTCAGATATATTATGTTCCTTTAGCTGAGGAACAGAAAGAAACCATGTTTTAAAACTTCATCACAGACTGAAGATGAAACAGTAGAAAATCCTGCAGCTGAGTGTCGTTCAGCAGACAAACAACCGGTCGCTGATAACGGAGAGAAGATCGTCTCCAGAAATGAATTTCAGTCGTTCCTGATGTAAACGTCCGTCCTCTGGAAGGCTGGAAAGACTTTTTATCTGCTGAGCAACCAGCAACACTTCCAGTGTGCTGCTTCACTCGTCATCCGGCTGTGATGCAAACTGCGACTACAAATCTTTTAAATCATCACATAACTTACAAAGCCCTTAATGGTCAGGCACCATCATATCTTGAAGAGCTCATAGTACCGTATTATCCCACTAGAACACTGCGCTCCCAGTATGCAGCTTACTGGTGGTTCCTACAGTCTTTAAAAGTAGAATGGGAGGCAGAGCCTTCAGCTATCAGGCTCCTCTTCTATGGAACCATCTTCCAGATTGGGTCCGGGGTGCAGACACCCTCTCTATGTTTAAGAGTAGGCTTAAAACTTTCCTTTTTGATAAAGCTTATAGTTAGGGTCGACCAGGCTCGCCTTGGATCAGCCCTTAGTTATGCTGCTATAGGCCTAGACTGCTGGGGGACTTCCCATGATGCACTGAGCTCCTCTCTCCTCCTCCTCCTCTCCATCTGTATGCATTCATGTAACATCAATGCATGTCACTAACTTTGCTTCTTCCCCGGAGTTCTTTGTGCTTTCTCATCTCACAGAAAAACCTGACTCCCGGGCCGAACCTTCGCGGTCCTTCACAGTCCTGATGGCATCCTTCCCTGTCTGTTGATGCTTGTGTTTGTTGTTGTTTGTTGTTGTCATTGTTTTTCTTCTGTCTCCCCTCCCCCTTTCCCCTCTCTCTTTCTCTCTCTCAACCCAACCGGTCAAAGCAGATGGCCGCCCACCAAGAGCCGGGGTCTGCTTGAGGTTTCTACCCGTTAAAGGGGAGTTTTTCCTTCCCGCTGTCGCCAAGTGCTGCTCATGGGGTAACTGTTGGGTTTCTGTAAATTAAAGAGTTCGGTCTTGACCTGCTCTATGTGAAAAGTGCCTTGAGATGACTTCTGTTGTGATATGGCGCTATATAAATAAAGATTGATTGATTGATTGATCATTTCATTAAGTTTGGGCAGAACCACTTGCACACTAATCCAACTAAAACCTCTCATGTAGCCTCTTGCTACCTGCAACTTGTTTAAACTCAGCCTCTCACAGGTTTTCTCTCCAACACTTTGCTGAAAGACGAGGTTCTGAAAGAATTGTTCTCTTTGGACCCTAAAAGCCTGCTGGCTCAGATGGCTCAGATGGGTTCACTCCATTCTTTTTAAGAAATAGCAGCTCCAATCATTGCGGCACGATTAACAGACATCTTTAACCTTACTTCAAAAGCTTGACATAATTTATCATTCTGCTATTCAGTTTACTAGGAATGCTTGAATGGCCCTCTCTGCATGTCTTAACATACACTGGTTCACGCTTATTCATAAAACTCTTCTTGAATACTCACCTACCTATTTAAATCAGTTATTGCAGACAATATTTGTGTCCAAGTACTATACACAGCCTTCCTCTTACATCAGAGTAACACATCCTCTGGCCTGTTGTCATTCCAGTCTGCTGCTGCTAATGATTGGAATTTGTTACAATAAATGCTAAAACTGGATCAGTTTATCTCAGTCTCTGCTTTTAAAGGCCTACTTATACATATTTTTAATGATATTTGTAAATGTTTTACTTCTATTTGATTAATACTTGTATATGTTTTACTTGTAATTGTTTATTTCTGTTTGATTAGTTCTTCTTTTCTTGTTGTTGTTGTTGTTGTTGTTGTTATCCGCCACCTTCCTTCCCCTTTTTCAAGTGTCTTCTGCCACTTGCAGGTGGTCACTGTATATAAGAAACTGTTCTTAATGTCCTGCCTGGTAAAATAAAGGTAAAATAAAAATAAAATTAAAAAGTTATGTAAACACTCAGCATAGTGTTGGGCGGCGGCGGCGGCGGCGGGCTCATGATGAAACTTCCTGCTGATGTGATTGGACTTTCTGGTGTGACGTAGTAACGAGTAGTAACCGCCTCAACGCCGCTCGCTCTGCAGCCGCCAGTTTCAACGTTTCAAACAACTTATAAAGAGCGAAGAGACAGAAGGTCGTAATTTTACAGCACAGGAGGCCCCGACATCACCCTGATCATCCCACACATCAGTTCACTGTTTTACACCACAACAGCACTTTAAATATTAGTGAATTACTCAGATAAAACTTTTTATTTATTTTTGGTTTTCTAACATTCAGCTTGAAGATGGCACTGAGGTTTCACTCTCAAAAAACAACAGTACAGCAGACATCAATAAATCTGGACTTTATAGAAAATTATTAATGTTTTCCAGCGTTTTCTAAATATTTTTCCTTCAAGGTTCAGCTGCTGCCACAAAGAAAAGCAACAAAGACAAAAATAAAAGTGACAGATATTTCTTCATTACATGCAGCAGATCATGTAAACATCCAGCTCAAACTTCATTCTTTACACTTTGTAAACACATGAAGATCTGCAGGTGATGAAACAGTCAAACCTGTTGAATCAAACTGAATCAGAAATCTGAAACTTTCCTCTCAGATATCTCAGAACAGCACAATAATTCCTTTTCCTGTCAGATTTTATTCTCTTGTTTATGAATTTGTTGTTTTCAGATCGTCATGTGTTTATTTCTATCACTGATTACTGTAAATACTCTCTTAGTGCAAAACAATCAAACTTCATCACAAATATGATGTTTGACATTTTCAGGGAAGTAAATTCTTTTTATGGCTTCATCTTCCAACACATGACTGTGCAGCCTGCAGGCAACCAGCAGGGCAAAATTACATGTCAGCCTGCAGGCAACCAGCAGGGCAGAAATACATACCAGCCTGCAGGCAACCAGCAGGGCAGAAATACATACCAGCCTGCAGGCAACCAGCAGGGCAGAAATACATACCAGCCTGCAGGCAACCAGCAGGGCAGAAATACATACCAGCCTGCAGGCAACCAGCAGGGCAGAAATACATACCAGCCTGCAGGCAACCAGCAGGGCAGAAATACATATCAGCCTGCAGGCAACCAGCAGGGCAGAAATACATACCAGCCTGCAGGCAACCAGCAGGGCAGGAATACATATCAGCCTGCAGGCAACCAGCAGGGCAGAAATACATATCAGCCTGCAGGCAACCAGCAGGGCAGAAATACATATCAGCCTGCAGGCAACCAGCAGGGCAGAAATACATATCAGCCTGCAGGCAACCAGCAAGGCAGAAATACATATCAGCCTGCAGGTAACCAGCAGGGCAGAAATACATATCAGCCTGCAGGCAACCAGCAGGGCAGAAATACATATCAGCCTGCAGGCAACCAGCAGGGCAGAAATACATATCAGCCTGCAGGCAACCAGCAGGGCAGAAATACATACCAGCCTGCAGGCAACCAACAGGGCAGAAATACATATCAGCCTGCAGGCAACCAGCAGGGCAGAAATACATATCAGCAGGCAACAGGAAGTCAGAAACAACATCTGACAGAATAACAGTGAACACATGGTTTCTTTGGTTTCAAAAATTAAGAGCTTCTTCAGGTATGTATGGTCATTGTGTATATTAAAGTATCTTTATTGAGCAGAAGACAGTGTGTGGGGGTCCTTTCCTCCTTTCGATACATGGCTACTTCACCAACGTACTTGTCACAAAGACTACAGAGGTGTGCGAGAAGAGCTCCAAAGGGAATCAAACCCACAACCCTGTAGTGCGCTGCTCAGTCAGCTCCTCAGCTGATTGGACGGATTCACCTGAGCAGCTGTTTGTGCACCTAAATTAATAAAACATGATCTGAATTTTATCCCCAACCTCAAAAAGTAGCAGCTCCAAGAAGTAAAGCAGCTCTAAACTGGGTAAATAAAAGCTGTTTGTCTAAATAAAAATCCATCTGATATTAAGATCTCTCTAGAACAGCTGATGAAGAGTTACTGATGATGAATGAATCCATGTTTTTAATCTGCTTGTTCACATTTTGCTGTTAGCTACTTTGGCTGTAACCATGGAAACAGTCTACTCTGTAACCATGGATACAAACAAGACCGTAACCACGGACACAGATCAGCTGGATGAGAATGAAAACAGAGTGTGAATGTGATGATCAAGAGCAAAGATCTGTAGTTTTAGGAAGCAACTTTCTCTGATTAATGATCAGATTTATTGATCATATCGGATATATCTGAATAATAAATGATTACGGGTTTATATGTTAACTGTGTTTATATTTCTTGAAGGAAAAGTCCCACATTTACAGAAACCATCAGCTTTTACTGAGATACCAGATAAACATCCTGGATGTGGACTCAGGGCTTGTTGGGCAGTTTCAGGAAGCGCTGTGACTTCTGCCTCGCCATGCGGTGCTGCTGCTGCGCCACCTGAGCATCTGATATGGCCACCTGCAGCTTCTGTGAATAACCATGGTAACCAGGTGAGGGAGGAGCCACACACACAAAGGTCAAGGTAAACACACACACACACACACACACACACACACACACACACACACACACACACACACAGTGACTACCTGAGCAGTGTTTGTGTCTCTGAGCTGGACACTCCGCACAGACTCCTGACCGTCTCTCTTAGGAAGCTTCAACTTCTGCTGTTCCTGAAACAAACAAGAACATTACGGTCAGAAGGACGTTACGGTCAGAAGGACGTTACAGTCAGAAGAACGTTACGGTCAGAAGAACGTTACGGTCAGAAGGACGTTACGGTCAGAAGAACGTTACGGTCAGAAGAACGTTACGGTCAGAAGGACGTTACGGTCAGAAGAACGTTACGGTCAGAAGGACGTTACGGTCAGAAGGACGTTACGGTCAGGAGGACGTTACGGTCAGAAGGACGTTACGGTCAGGAGGACGTTACGGTCAGGAGGACGTTACGGTCAGGAGGACGTTACGGTCAGAAGGACGTTACGGTCAGAAGGACGTTACGGTCAGGAGGACGTTACGGTCAGAAGGACGTTACGGTCAGGAGGACGTTACGGTCAGAAGGACGTTACGGTCAGAAGGACGTTACGGTCAGAAGAACGTTACGGTCAGAAGGACGTTACGGTCAGAAGGACGTTGGAGCCATACCCTAAATCCAACAGGAAGTCAGCCATTTTGAATCTATTGTGCATTTTTTTTGCAAAGTGAAGCCATTGACAGGTGTTGTACTTTAGCAAACTCCTCCTAGACATTTAATCCAAGTGACTTCAAATTTGGTTAATTACGTGTAAAGACCCCGGCGATGCTAAATTGCAAAGATTTTTATATTTCATGGAACGCCCTTTGTGTGGCGTGCCGGTGAATTTTGCCCAAATCATGTTTGGGGCATTACACAGGAAGTTGTCATAACTCAACTTCAAGTTTGATGAGAGTCCTGAACACGTCTACATGTCAATATTGAGTCATAGTCATAGCGCCTCCTACTGACAACAGGAAGTCAGCCTTATGTGACAAACATCATCAGATTTACTTGAAATTTAAATGGTGTGTCCAACACACGATACACATCAACATGACATATAATTAGTGGGTGTTCTCTAGCGCCACATAGTGAACACAGGAAGTGATAGTTATCTCCTACATACAATGTCCAATATTCATGAAAATGTAGATCCATGTCAGATGCGTTCTGGTTAATGTGTTCCTGTATCGTGTTGCTCTGCAGTGATAGCAGTTCGACTGCAGCCCAGCGAGGGCCTGATCGTCGCTGCTTGCAGCTTTAATTATTGTTATTATGCTTCTCTGTGTCTCTTTCTTTCTCTCTCAACCCAACCGGTCGAGGCAGATGGCGTCCACCTACAGTCTGGTTCTGCTGGAGGTTTCTTCCCGTTAAAGGGGAGTTTTTCCTGCTGCTGATGGAGGAATGTTGGGGCTCTGTAGATTAAAGAGTTCGGTCTTGACCTGCTCTATGTGAAAAGAGTCCTGAGATAACTTGTTGGGATTTAATGTCATATAAATAAATCGACTTGACGTTACAGTCAGAAGGATGTGAAGTGACGTAACCCACAGCTAAGCTAAAGACAGACAACAGCTACGTTAGGTTTGTCATTGTTGGTTTTCCATCATATTGTTTTGTGGTGACGTCTAAACTCGTTCTTCTTGTTCTACTGATTTTCAGTGTTGTCGTGGTTTTTTGTTACCTTGCAGTAGATCTTCAGCTCAGTTCCCGTCACAGCCGGAGGACGGTAGAAGTTCTCAAACAAACACTCCCACTCTTTGTTGAAATGACCAACGAAGTCGATCTCCTTCACGCAAAAAACCCTCCTGCACAACCACAACAATGAATACAGATAAGAGAATTAAATGTGGACTCTTGAACATTAGATCTCTGTCATCTGAAGCCGTATTAGTAAACGATTTAATTTCAGATCATCATATTGATTGATTGTCTTACTGAAACCTGGCTGTGTCATGAAGAACATGTCAGTCTAAATGAATCCAGTCCTCCCAGTCATATTAATACTCACATTCCTCCAGACACTGGCCGAGGAGGAGGAGTCGCAGCCTAATTATCAACTCTAGACCTGAACTTCATTATAACTCATTAGAAAGTCTTGTTCTTAGTCTCTCAGCCAACCTGGAAAACTTTACAGCCAGTTCTATGTGTTATAGTGAACCGTCCTCCTGGTCTGTACTCTGAACTCTGATCTGAATTCTCAAGTTTTTATCAAACTTAGTCCTTCGTACAGATAAAGTAATTATAGTAGGTGATTTTAATATTCATGTGGATGTTGATAGTGACAGTCTCAGCACTGCATTTATCTCATTATTAGACTCAACTGGCTTCTCTCAGTGTGTAAATAATCCCACTCACTGTCTGAACCACACCCTAGACCTTGTTCTGGCTTATGGGATTGAAATTGAACATTTAATAATTTTTCCACAAAATCCTATTTTATCAGATCATTACTTAATAACTTTTGAATTCCTATTACTGGATTATACACCATTAGACAAAAATGTCCTCACTAGATGTCTCTCTGATAGTGTTGTAGATAAATTTAAGGAAGCAATTCCATCAGTACTGAATTCACTGCCATGTCTCAATACTACAGAGGACTCTTATGTTAACTTTAGTTCCTCCCAAACTGATAATTTTGTTGATAGAGCTGCAGGCTCATTACGAATAACACTCGACTCCATCGCCCCCTTAAAAAAGAAGATAATAAAACATAAGAGGTTAGCTCCATGGTTTAACTCCCAAACCCGCAAATTAAAGCAAACATCATGAAAATATGAAAGGATTTGGCGTTCCAGCAAACTAGAAGAATCTCGCTTAGTCTGGCAAGATAGTCTTAAAACATATAGGAAGGCCCTCTGTAATGCCAGAGCCGCCTATTACTCAGCATTAATAGAAGAGAATAAAAACAGCCCTAGGTTCCTTTTCAGCACTTTGGCTGACAAAGAGTCATAACTCTACTGATCCATGTATTCCTATAGCTCTCAGTAGTAACGACTTTATGAGCTTCTTTAATGATAAAATTCTAACTATTAGAGACAAAATTAACCACCTCCTGCCCTCAACAGGCACCGTTCTCTCCCCAAACACAGGAACCTTAGAAACAGCAGTAAATCCTGACATATATTTGGACTGTTTTTCTCCAGTAGACTTGTCTGAACTAACTTCAATGATTTGTTCAGCTAAACCATCAACCTGTCTCTTAGATCCCATCCCAACTAGGCTGCTTAAGGAAGTCTTACCCTTAGTGAGCACTTCTTTACTAGATATGATCAATCTGTCTTTAGTAACAGGCTATGTACCACAGTCCTTTAAAGTAGCTGTAATTAAACCTCTTCTTAAGAAGCCTACTCTTGATTCAGGTGTTTTAGCCAATTATAGACCTATATCTAACCTTCCATTTCTATCCAAGATCCTTGAGAAAGCAGTCTCTAATCAGTTATGTGACTTTCTACATAACAATAGTTTATTTGAGGATTTTCAGTCAGGATTTAGAGGCATCATAGCACAGAAACAGCACTGGTGAAAGTCACTAATGACCTCCTAACTGCATCGGACAAAGGATTTGTCTCTATACTTGTCCTGTTAGATCTTAGTGCTGCATTCAACACAATTGACCATCAAATCCTTTTGCAGAGACTGGAACATTTAATTGGCATTAAAGGAACTGCATTAAGCTGGTTTAAATCCTATTTATCAGACCGATTTCAGTTTGTACATGTTAATGATGAATCCTCCATGAAGGCAAAAGTTAGACACGGAGTTCCACAAGGTTCTGTACTTGGACCAATTCTATTCACCTTATATATGCTTCCTTTAGGTAATATTATTAGGAAACACTCCATTAATTTTCATTGTTATGCAGATGATACCCAATTATATTTATCAATGAAGCCAGATGAACCCAATCAGTTAAACAAACTCCAAACATGCCTTAACGACATAAAGACCTGGATGACCTGCAATTTTCTGCTACTAAACTCAGATAAAACTGAAGTTATTGTGTTTGGCCCTAAACACCTTAGAAACACATTATCTAATGATAAAGCTGCTCTGGATGGCATTACCCTGGCCTCCAGCACCACCGTAAATAAAAATTGATTGATTGAGATAACAACGGCCACAACAAATGATGGAAATAACAATGAAAAAGGATCCTCTGTGCCTGTCTGCAGGTGTCAGAAGGTGTTTACCTGTTGGTGATGATGATGTTAGTCTTTCTTTGTCCAGGAAACGGACAGTAATCTCTGAACACTTCACCGTCCAGCTGCCTTATCTCTGAGCGCTGGAAACACAAACACACACTCTCTTCATTAACTTGAATATTTATCTATATTTATACCTCTTTACACTTTGATTATGATCAGCATCAGCTTTGGTATTCTAATATTGACCAATAATAAAAACCATTAAAGTTGACTTTGATCCAGGTGGGTTTGGAGATGAAGACACTGAGGTCAGGTAGGGTTTACCTGTCTGACTGTCTTTTACTTCCTGATGTTTGTCGTCCTCTCCATCTCCTCCTGACCAACCTGCAGCGGCCTCTTACATGAAATCTGCACCTTTGACCTTCCTTTTTACTTTCTATCAAAGACACATCAGGCTGCAGGACTCAGGGTGTGAAAGGTTCTCTCGGTACAAGACAACAAGACTACAATCAATCAATCAGCACTGATTGATAATTAGATGGTAGCTAAATATTCTCAGTCTGACAGTCCAGTTTGTTGTCACGGTAACAGAAGGACATTTTTAAATTAATTTATTATGTGCATATCAAATGAAAATAATTGATCTCCTGAAACTGCAGCAGAGCTTCACTTTACTGCTGTCTGCATGAATGAACTCAACAACTGAACATGACGGATTACAGCGTCACATCAGACCTGCAGCCTATTGGTTAAAACTGACCCCGCCCCCCCAATCTGACATCACAATAGAAACAGTTTGCAGCTCTACGAGTGGAAACATGCGAATAATAGTTTTATTAAACATCATGTTTAAACAGACACGTCACAGCTGACAAACACAAACACAACAGTGTCAGAGGTCAGAGGTCATGCTGATGCCTCATTTGCATAATATCACTTCAGAATGAATTACACAAAGTATGTCATCGCAAAGACAGAAATATGAAATATAATTAAGGTGGGCAATGAATCAAATGTGATGCTACGATCTTTTACAAAAATATTGCTAAGTTCTACGGGAGACAACACGTTCGTCACAAGATTATAGTAAAATCATTTTCACTGCATGTTTGGATTAATAAATTAAACTTTTATTTATAAATGGCTAAAAAACAAAAATGACTCAGCAATATTTCAGAGAACAAACGCAGAAACGTGAGTCTAGAAAAAAGTCCTAAACTGAGTAGAAATGTTGGAGGTATGAGAGACGGCATGCAGACAAACCTGAATCATCTGAGCACAATATGTATAGATAAATATAGAAATAGCTTTTTTACATGTTGACAGAGATGACATTATATTTGTCTGAGCCAGAATTTAGAGAGTTTATAGTCTTTAATAGCACTTAAATAATAAAGTTGTTGCTGTTTAATCCTCATCACGCTGCATGTGACACAAACACAAGAAGAAGAAAATAATTAGAAGTAGAAACAAGAGTGTGGATTATCAATTTTAAAAGGGATATTCCACAGAGACAAACCTAGATTATTAATAATATTCTAAAGAGACGACATACATATATGTATAAACTGTACACAGTAATATTTGGTGGAATTTCACTTTTAGAAAAAGTATTTTAGTTTTGTCTAGACGCCACATCAGCTGCTGCGACCGGATCGGTCCTGTTAGCTTATAGTGTCATAACTCACTGAGCTGTCAATCAATCAGTCAATCAATCAATCACTCAGTTTTCCAGTTGTTTGTCACTAAATATTTTCATACATTTATGTGTAAAACAGAACACCGTGTTGATGAAAAATGATGTTTCCTCATCAAATTACAGTTTACAGATGTGTATTCTGACTCATTATTATAAACACTGAGTCTATTTTAAACATTTTATTCACCAAAAGTTGTTTATATTTCTCTAAATCCATCTTTGCTTCCAGCCAGATTCCTCTCTGTCCTCCAGCAGACTATCATTATTATCATTATTATTATTATTATCATTATTATCATTATTATTATTATTATTATTATTATCATTATTATTATTATTATTATTATTATATTATTATCATTATTATTATTATCATTATTATTATTATTATTATTATTATTATTATTATTATTATCATTATATTATTATCATTATTATTATTATTATTATCATTATTATTATTATTATCATTATATTATTATCATTATTATTATTATTATTATTATTATTATCATTATCATTATTATTATCATTATTATTATTATTATTATCATTATATTATTATCATTATTATTATTATCATTATTATCATTATTATTATTATTATCATTATATTATTATCATTATTATTATTATTATTATCGTTGTTATTATTATTATTATTATTATTATTATTGTAGCTTTTAAATCTATTTTATTTTATTACATTTTCATCATTTTTATTTGCATTAGTCTCAAATAGTCGGTCGGCTCGTCAGTCACCTGTGAAGCACTTTCATCTGCACTCACATGTATGAAAGGTGCTGTACTAATAAAGTTTGATTGATTGATTGATTGATTGATCAGCTGTTTAGTAAAAACAAACCAGAACACAGCAGGAGAGTGAAGACGATCTGAGAGACGATCAGTAGATCTCAGTTTAGTTTAGTTTTGTCTGATCGTGGCGGCCGAGACGTTTCCCGCAGCAGCAGATGTGGCGTCGACGGTAAAACAAACAAACCTGGAAGAGCTCGAAACCCTGCGACTCCGTCCGGTCGTACGGCCGGATGATGCCGTCCTCTCTGACCAGTCGCACTGGCCGCAGTTTGGTCACTTCCTCTGTCGAATCAGCCGCTCTGACATCACAACACACACACACACACACACACACACACACACACACACAGCAGCTGTTACTGTGGGTCACTGACAGAATCACAGTGAAAATGTGAAATAATCACAGTAGAAGCAGCGTCTGAAGCTCGTTTCAGTGACACATGAAGAAGAAACGAGTTCACGTTCACACAGCACTTTGCTTCGTGCACACGATGCTGAGTCCGCTGGAATATCTCACCTGTCGTGACCTCTACAGTGACGGCGTGAAACAGTAACATTAACAGGTTATCATGGACTGACTGACAGGTGTGACGGGTCACATGACTGATGGATCCTCATACAGAGGAGGATGGAGATCACTGAGGCAGCTGGGAGATGTTTGGGGACAGAAGCAGGTTGTCGAGGCGACGACAGATTAAATAAAATAAAATAAATGCATCATTAAATAAACCTCTTTAAATGTGTGAGAAGCTGATTCACAACATGAAATCATGTGAAACTGAATTATAGCTGTTGTTAATTTTATCAATATTATTGATAAAAATAAAATTCATTATTTTTATGATCAATATTATTAATATACAGAAAGTGTTCAGACTCCTTCACTTTTTCTGTTATGTTGCAGCTTTATGCTAAAATCCTTTAAATTCATTTTTCCCTCATCAGTTTACATTCAATAACCCATAACGACAAAACTGAACTATCACACCGACAGAAGCATTCAGACTCTCTGCTGTGACACCTGAAATTCAGCTCAGGCTCCATTTCTCTGGATCATCAGGAGTTAATGGTCAGAGACTGGGGGACTGGTCAGGGACCCGGGGACTGGTCAGGGACTGGGGGACTGGTCAGGGACTGGGGGACTGGTCAGGGACTGGGGGACTGGTCAGGGACGGGAGTTAATGGTCAGGGACTGGGGGACTGGTCAGGGACCCGGGGACTGGTCAGGGACTGGGGGACTGGTCAGGGACTGGGGGACTGGTCAGGGACCCGGGGACTGGTCAGGGACTGGGGGACTGGTCAGGGACGGGAGTAAATGGTCAGGGACTGGGGGACTGGTCAGGGACCTGGGGACTGGTCAGGGATTGGGGGACTGGTCAGGGACGGGAGTTAATGGTCAGGGACTGGGGGACTGGTCAGGGATTGGGGGACTGGTCAGGGACTGGGGGACTGGTCAGGGTTGAGAGAAAGATGTCCTTAATGAAAACCTGGTCCAGAGCGTTAAGGACCTCAGACTGGGCTGAAGGTTCATCTTCCAACAGGACAGTGAGCCTCAGCACACAAGACAACACAGGAGTTGTTTAGGAACAACTCTGTAAACGTCCTTGTGTGGTCCAACCAGAGTCCTGACCAGAACCCAGTCCAACATCTCTGGAGAGACAAATCCAGGTGTGTAACGCTTGTTACCATCCCAATACCATCCCAGTGCCAAACCCAGGAAGACTGGAGGCTTTAACCGCTGCCGAAGCTGCTTCAAGTACTGAGTAAAGAGTCTGAACACTTCTGTTCATGTGATGTTTCAGTTTTCCCTTTTTCATACATTTGCAAAAACATCTAAATTTCTGTCTTTACTTTGTCGTTATGAGGTTCTGAGTGTAGATGAGAGAAGAAAATGATCTAAATGGTTTCAGAATAAAGCTGCAACATAACAAACAGTGAAGGTCTGAATACTTCCTGAATGTTCTGTATTAATATTCATTTTATTAAATGTTTAAACCAACTGAAGCACAGAAATGTTGCTTTAATGAAACTGTGAAGCAGAACAATACAGCAAATATCTACAGTACTAAAGTGTACACATATGTACAAATATGTACACGTATGTTGAAGTACTTACATATATTTACAATGATTTACATGTACCTCTAAGTATTTATGTATTTCAAATTTACATATGCTTTAAAAAGTATTTCAATGTATCTCCACATACTTACGTGTATTAAATAGTAAATACACATAAGTATAACTCTCATCACTGTCAAACTCAGTCTGGCAGCACCATGTGATCATTCAGTCAGCCAATCCCTGAGGAGAGACCAGGTGAGGTGTGAGGGGGCGGGACTTGACGCTGAAGAGGACGATCATGTGATTGAACTCGTTCCAGCAGGAGTTTGGACTGAGACTTTCTGCGTTACAGCGACGGCAGACGAGTCGTAAACGTCACCGAGGTGAAACAGCAACATGCCGACAAAGGCAGAGAAGAAGAAGACTGCTGACGAGTCAACACGCACGTAAACACTGAAGGACGAACATGTCTTCATCATGTCAGACGTTAGATACGTTTAGAAAGTCTGAAGGTGCTTCAGGATGTCAGTGAAGCTGTTTTAGTTTTATATAAGGGCCGATCAGCTCGTCAGTATTGTGCTGCTGACGAGGATGTGATCGACCTTTCTACCTGCAGGTCAGGTGACTCTCCTCAGGGGCGTGGCCAAAACGACTCACGATGCTGCAGCAAGCTAGGGGGCGGGGATTAGAGGGGCGGGGCTACTAGCAGTGTTAGAGTGACAGACGTGAGTGATGAGCATTAATCATGTGACCGATGACACAATGCAGCGACTTACCGTCTGTCTGCTGCAGGACGACATCAACATGCACAAATAAAACACCGCGCTCCTTCATCACGCGCTCAGCGCAGGAAACACGTGTCTCTGATGATAAAATTATCATCACATCCAAACACACAATGAGATGTGTGATACCACAGAAGAAGAGTTAACTTTGACAGAGACGTGAGCAGCGATGAAGGAGCTCAGCTTTAATGAGTTTAATGTCAAATACTCACACACCCAAAAGACAAGAAAAAGAAAAACACTCCAACAACACGAGACAGTAAAACAAAAGCAGAAAATGTGAAAATTAGTCAGCAGACAAAAGAAGAACAGAGGAGACAAACAGGAATCATTGAACTGAACATGTAACAGGAAGCAGCTACGATAAACAACAACATGGTGACGGTGTGTCGTGTGGACGCTACCTCTGGATACCCTGGAAGGTGCTGCTCGCCATGTCCACAATGCCGCCTGTCGGCCTGGCGACCACGCCCACCAGACCCTTCCCGATGCCTTTAAAGAATCCAGCCGCGCCCTCCTTCTTCGCACCTGCGACAGGTCAGACGTGCAACTCAACATCAACTAAGCCAATGAAAACACAGATACAACCTGCCGACTGGACAGATGGGGGGGGGGGCACCTACCCTCCACAGGCTTGGTGACGATGCCTGTAACTCCCCCGACGACGCCCTGCAGAGACACAACGGTTACTGACGATCAACTGATGTTCAGGTAGATACACTTCGACCAGTTAGTGCACTTCATTATAATTATTATCATTTCACTGCTTCAGCACGTTACGGATGATTTGAAGAGCTCAGAGGGAGTTTTCATCGGTGCATCGGAGATGATGTGGAAATTAACTCATAACTGCAATTTAAAACGTCACAGCTCCGCTACACCGACTGTTTCTGTTCTCACTCTTAAGAAAACTGACATTACGGTACGTTACATTTCATGATTATCTAGTTTTGCTTATTTTTGATGAGCAGCAGTTACTGAGGAACATTAAACAGGCACAATATAAGTGGCCGAGTGCAGGTTAACACATTTATACTTGACTGTTTCCTCAGACTACAATCATATCTACAAATACATCTAACGGCTCCAACCTCCAACATTTACAACATTTACAACATGTCAACGTTTTAAATGAAGAAGAATCCGTCTGGTTCGTTACCTTCAGCAGTCCTTTCCCTCCTTTAGCCAGACTCTCTCCAAAGTCTCTGGGCGTTCGGTTCATCTCCTCTCGTCTCTTCTGCTGGAACTCTTTGTCCATGGTGATCGCCGCCAGACCCTTTCCCACCGAGCCCGTGATCCTGGACACCACACCTGCAGCGCCGCCTGCAGGACACCAGCTGATCAATCATCTACAGACACCAGCTGATCGATCATCTACAGACACCAGCTGATCAATCGTCTACAGACACCAGCTGATCGATCGTCTACAGACACCAGCTGATCAATCATCTACTGACACCAGCTGATCAATCGTCTACAGACACCAGCTGATCGATCGTCTACAGACACCAGCTGATCGATCGTCTGTAGATACAATGACTGAACTGACAAACATTAGAAGAGAATCAATAACTGTGATTGGTTTAGACTCAGCTGCAGGATTCAGATTTTCTTACCGACAGTGTGACTCAGCAGACTCCGGACCCCAATCACAAAACCTTCAGCAAACTCCTCCGGACCCTGAACCGCACCCTGAAACACAGAACCAGATCCACACCTGAACCAGGTCTGACTGAGCACACCTGAACCAGGTCTGACACTATGACTTTCTCTCTTTATCGTCTTGAGGTTTATTAATCAATGATTAATAAACGACTCATTAATATGAATGATTAATAATAATCAATAATAATTGCTGTACTGAGGTAGCAGTGAAAGTATTATTATTATTATGATGACATCATCAGTGTTACCTGGAAGGGTTCATAGAAGAAGGCCTCGACGCCCTCCGACAGACCTCGGATCAGTCCGAACGGGTTTCCCAAAACATCCAGACCCAGAACCAGAACGTACATCTGCTTCAGGAACTGCAGCCCCGAAGAGAAAGACAAGATTATTATTATTATTATATTGTTATTGTTATTATTATTATGATCATTATTATTATTATTATTATTGTTATTATTGTTATTATTATCATTATTGGGGTTAGGGTTGGGGTTGGGGTTGCGGTTAGGGTTGCGGTTGGGGTTGGGGTTAGGGTTAGGGTTGGGGTTGGGGTTGGGGTTGCGGTTAGGATTGGGGTTGGGGTTGGGGTTGGGGTTAGGGTTAGGGTTGAGGTTAGGGTTGGGGTTAGGGTTGGGGTTGGAGTTGGGGTTGGAGTTGGGGTTGGGGTTAGGGTTAGGGTTGGGGTTGGGGTTGGGGTTGGGGTTGCGGTTAGGATTGGGGTTGGGGTTGGGGTTAGGGTTAGGGTTGAGGTTAGGGTTGGGGTTAGGGTTGGGTTTTGGGTTGGGGTTGCGGTTAGGGTTGCGGTTGGGGTTGGGATTAGGGTTGGGGTTAGGGTTGGGGTTGCGGTTGGGGTTGCGGTTAGGGTTGGGGTTGGGGTTGGGGTTAGGGTTGGGGTTAGGGTTGGGGTTGGGGTTAGAGTTAGGGTTGGGGTTGCGGTTAGGGTTGCGGTTGGGGTTGGGATTAGGGTTGGGGTTGGGGTTTGGGTTGAGGTTAGGGTTGGGGTTGGGGTTAGGGTTGCGGTTGCGGTTGGGGTTGCGGTTGGGGTTGGGATTAGGGTTGGGGTTTGGGTTGAGGTTAGGGTTGGGGTTAGGGTTGAGGTTAGGGTTGGGGTTAGGGTTGGGGTTAGGGTTGGGTTTCTGGTTGGGGTTGGGGTTAGGGTTGGGGTTAGGGTTGAGGTTAGGGTTGGGGTTGGGGTTTGGGTTGAGGTTAGGGTTGGGGTTAGGGTTGAGGTTAGGGTTGGGGTTAGGGTTGAGGTTAGGGTTGGGATTAGGGTTGCGGTTGGGGTTGGGATTAGGATTAGGGTTGGGGTTGAGGTTAGGGTTGGGGTTAGGGTTGGGTTTCTGGTTGGGGTTGGGGTTAGGGTTGGGGTTGGGGTTTGGGTTGAGGTTAGGGTTGGGGTTAGGGTTGGGGTTGCGGTTAGGGTTGCGGTTGGGGTTAGGGTTGGGGTTGGGGTTGAGGTTAGGGTTGAGGTTAGGGTTGGGGTTAGGGTTGGGTTTTGGGTTGGGGTTGCGGTTAGGGTTGCGGTTGGGGTTGGGATTAGGGTTGGGGTTTGGGTTGAGGTTAGGGTTGGGGTTAGGGTTGAGATTAGGGTTGGGGTTGGGGTTGAAGTTAGGGTTGGGGTTAGGGTTGAGATTAGGGTTGGGGTTGGGGTTGAAGTTAGGGTTGCGGTTCGGGTTGCGGTTGGGGTTGGGATTAGGGTTGGGTTTTGGGTTGGGGTTGGGGTTAGGGTTAGGGTTGGGGTTAGGGTTGGGGTTCTGGTTGGGGTTAGGGTTGGGGTTAGGGTTAAGGTTGGGGTTGGGGTTAGGGTTAGGGTTGGGGTTCTGGTTCTGGTGTTGCCAGCGGGCTCCATAATGCCCCTGAACGCAGCGCCGTGTTGGAACAAAGTTTCTTTGATGTTCATGAAATCCTGAGGTGTCTTTGAGAAGGAAACATACATGACGAGTCTGTAACGTCACCTGTTCGCTGTAGTGGCGCAGCACCGCCCACATCAGCGTCTCCCTGCGGTAAAACTGGTACTTCACCTCGAAGAAGGCCAGTCTGAGAGATAGAGAGCTCAGGATCACACACCACCCAGGAACCAATCACATCAGAGCTATGACATCACACACTCAGGAACCAATCACATGTTTAGCTGAAAGATGACCAGATGTTAACCCTAACTACCCAGAATGCACCTTTCTAAACTGTTAGTGACTCACTTGAAGATGAGGTCATCAACATCCGTCAGCGTCGCTCCGAGACTTTTCAGTAGCAGATTCAGAGACTGAACCGACGCCGTCTCCTCATCCGAGTCACCGCTGGAGCCCAGAGACAGGCTGAGGTGCAGCTGACGCATTAAATATAATCAATATATTAAGTATATAAGAGCAGAGACAGGCTGAGGTGCAGCTGAAATATATAACATATTAAATAGTCGCAGTATTTTCTCATTATACCACAGCTGTCAACCAATCAGACTGCGAGACTGTTTTACAAACGTGTGTATACATGTTTATATATGTTTATATGTGTTTATATATGTGTATATGTGTATATAGACATACATACATATATACACACATAAACATACATACATACACACACACACATACACAGTACTGTGCAAAAGTTTTAGACATTAAAAGTAGTGAATGCTTAAAAAAATATTACTATAAATTGTTTTAATTTATCAATTAACTTCTTGCAAAGTTGAGTAAACAGAATAAACTTCAATCACACAGTTCTTTATGTGTGTGTATGTGTGTTTATGTGTGTTTATGTGTGTATGTGTGTGGGTGTGTGTTTATGTGTGTGGGTGTGTGTATGTGTGTGTGTGTATATATGTGTATATATGTGTGTATGTGTGTGTATGTGTGTGGGTGTGTGTGGGTGTGTGTGGGTGTGAGTATATGTGTGTGTGTGTATGTGTGTGTATGTGTGTATATATGCGTGTATGTGTGTATATATGTGTATATATGTGTGTATATATGTGTATGTGTGTGTGTATGTGTGTATATGTGTGTGTGGGTGTGTGTATGTGTGTTTATGTGTGTGGGTGTGTGTATGTGTGTGTGTGTATATATGTGTATATGTGTGTGTATGTGTGTTTATGTGTGTGGGTGTGTATGTGTGTATATATGCGTGTATGTGTGTATATATGTGTGTATATATGTGTATGTGTGTGTGTGTGTGTATGTGTGTGTATGTGTGTGTGTGTGTGGGTGTGTGTGTGTATGTGTGTATATGTGTGTGTGTATGTGTGTGTGTGTATATATGTGTATATATGTGTGTATGTGTTACCTTGATGGGAGAGATGTGGAAATGTTGGAAGAAGTTGAGTCCTGACGTGTCGCTCAGAGACGCTTCCATCAGTTCAGCCTGAAGCAGCTGCAGGTCCCCGTCTAACAGCTGGGACTGAAACACACACACACACGGTAACACACACACATAGACATATACACATACACATACACACACATAGACATATACATACATACACACACACACACACACACAGTAACACACACATATAGACATATATACACACACACACACACACGATAACACACACACATATATATACACACAGATCATAGATGGATGAATGAATGAATGAATGGATGGATGAATGAATGGATGAATGAATGAATGAATGAATGAATGGATGGATGGATGGATGGATGGATGGATGGATGAATGAATGGATGGATGAATGAATGATGGATAAAGGAATGGTTGAATGAATGAATGGATGGATGAATGAATGATGGATAAAGGAATGGTTGAATGAATGAATGGATGGATGAATGAATGAATGAATGAATGGATGGATGAATGAATGGATGGATGAATGAATGGATGGATGAATGAATGAATGAATGGATGAATGAATGGATGAATGGATGGATGAATGAATGGATGGATGAATGAATGATGGATAAAGGAATGGTTGAATGAATGAATGGATGGATGGATGGATGAATGAATGAATGAATGGATGGATGAATGAATGAATGAATAGATGGATGAATGAATGGATGGATGAATGAATGATGGATAAAGGAATGGTTGAATGAATGAATGAATGGATGGATGAATGAATGATGGATAAAGGAATGGTTGAATGAATGAATGGATGGATGAATGGATGAATGAATGGATGAATGAATGGATGAATGAATGGATAGATGGATGAATGAATGGATGGATGAATGAATGAATGAATGGATGGATGAATGAATGAATGGATGAATGAATGGATGAATGGATGGATGAATGAATGGATGGATGAATGAATGAATGAATGGATGAATGAATGATGGATAAAGGAATGGTTGAATGAATGGATGGATGAATGAATGAATGGGTGAATGGATGGATGGATGAATGAATGAATGGATGAATGGATGGATGAATGGATGAATGATGGATAAAGGAATGGTTGAATGAATGAATGGATGAATGAATGAATGAATGGATGAATGATGGATAAAGGAATGGTTGAATGAATGAATGGATGAATGAATAAATGAATGAATGGATGAATGGATGGATGAATTAATGGATGGATGGATGAATGAATGAATGGATGAATGGATGGATGAATGAATGAATGGATGGATGAATGAATGATGGATAAAGGAATGGTTGAATGAATGAATGGATGAATGAATGAATGAATGAATGAATGAATGGATGAATGATGGATGGATGAATGAATGAATGAATGGATGGATGAATGAATGAATGAATGAATGGATGGATGAATGAATGATGGATAAAGGAATGGTTGAATGAATGAATGAATGAATGGATGAATGGATGAATGATGGATGAATGAATGAATGAATGAATGGATGGATGAATGAATGGATGAATGAATGAATGAATGGATGAATGAATGAATGAATGGATGGATGGATGATGGATAAAGGAATGAATGGATGGATGAATGAATGGATGAATGAATGGATGAATGAATGAATGAATGAATGGATGGATGGATGATGGATAAAGGAATGAATGGATGGATGGATGATGGATAAAGGAATGAATGGATGAATGATGGATGAATGAATGGATGAATGAATGAATGGATGAATGAATGAATGGATGAATGAATGAATGAATGAACGAATGATGGATAGAGGAATGGTTGGATGAATGGATGGATGAATGATGGATGAATGAATGAATGATCTGTACCTTCTGTTTGTCAGACTGACGGTCTGCAGCAGGTGTGAACAGAGCCAAGATGGCTGTCAGGAAACCCTGATCGATCTTCACCGCCATCTCCTGAACCAGAGCCATGAAGTACCTGAACACACACGTTATACTGGTTAAACTGGTTTACTGTAACGTTAAACTGGTTTACTGGCATCTTAACTGGTATACTGTCATGTTAACTGGTTTACTGTGACATTCACTGGTTTACTGTAACGTTAACTGGTTAACTGTAACGTTAACTGGTTTACTGAAATATTATCCTGTTTACTGTAACATTAACTGGTTTATTATAACGTTAACTGGTTTTACTGAGATGTCAATTGCTTTACTGTAACGTTAACTGGTTTTACTGAAACATTAACTGGCTTACTGTAACATTAACTGGTTTTACTGAAATGTTAACTGGTTTACTGTAACGTTAACTGGTTTACTGTCATGTTAACTGGTTTACTGTAACATTAACTGGTTTACTGTAACGTTAACTGGTTTACTGTCATGTTAACTGGTTTACTGTAACGTTAACTGGTTTTACTGAAATGTTAACTGGTTTACTGTAACGTTAACTGGTTTACTGTCATGTTAACTGGTTTAATGTAACGTTAACTGGTTTACTGTAACGTTAACTGGTTTTACTGAAATGTTAACTGGTTTACTGTAACCTTAACTGGTTTTACTGAAATGTTAACTGGTTTACTGTAACGTTAACTGTAATACTCACTTGAACTGCATGACGCTGCTGTGCTGGTTGAACCTGGTGATGACGGACACGTCGATGAACGGCTTCGGCTCTGTGGAGGAGCTCAGAGTGAATGAAGCTCATCACAGGAAGAGACGCTGAGTCATGTTCATGACAATGCTCTACCTTTCCAACCTGTGAGTGTGTGTGTATGTGTGCGTGCGTGTGCACATGCCTGTGTGGGTGTGTGCATGTGTGTGTGTGTGTGTGTGGTCCACCTGAGTCCAGAGCGATGGATTTTGGAGGAGGAACAGGATGGAAGACGATGGGGAAGATTGCCCCTGGAAGCTGGTTATCCACCTGTACACAGAAACCATGTCAGTCACACAGGTGTGTGTGTGTGTGTGTGTATTTCCGGAGGTGTGTGCGTGTGTTCAGGTGTGTGTTACCTGCAGCCAGTACAGCTGGGCCCTCAGGCTGCGTTGGTGCAGTGACTGCTTGAACTCCACCTGGATGCCAGACAGGAAGTTCCTCCTCACCGGACAGGTAAACGGCTGACGCATCATCATGATGGCTCCACTGAGGTTCACCTGACAACCAGTGACATCACTCACTCTCAGCTCATTGGACAAACCACTGACCGGAAGCTAACATGTATTTCTGCTCCTTAGTGATTTCTGCAGGACGAAGTTCAGCAAACAGCTGATTTATTTCAGCTATTTTAATGAACAAAAACTGAACTGTGTCAGTAACATCGAACACATTTCATCAGCTCACAAACATCTGGTCCGATCGGGTTAAATCAGGCCCGATCACACCTGATCAGATCTAACCCTTTATGCTTAATCGGTTTGGTAAGTGTTCCTCAGGTGTGATCAGGTGTGTGACTGAAGCAGGTGTTTAAGTGAGAGGTGAACTCTGACCTCCAGGTTGGTTTCCAGTTTGACCCAGCCGCCCTCCATCTTCCCGCTCAGCTGACTCTGGTAGGTTTTCTCCAGCAGGTTGATGTTTTTTTGACTGAACGGCTTCCATCGATTCTTTGGCTTCATCTCCCAGACCACACCTGAACTGTAAACACAGAAACACACCTGAACTGTAAACCAGGTGTATGGTGGGTGTTTACCTGGTGTATGGTGGGCGTTTACCTGGTGTATGGTGGGTGTTTACCTGGTGTATGGTTGGTGTTTACCTGGTGTATGGTGGGTGTTTACCTGGTGTATGGTGGGTGTTTACCTGGTGTATGGTGGGCGTTTATCTGGTGTATGGTGGGTGTTTACCTGGTGTATGGTGGGTGTTTATCTGGTGTATGGTGGGTGTTTACCTGGTGTATGGTGGGTGTTTACCTGGTGTATGGTGGGTGTTTACCTGGTGTATGGTGGGTGTTTACCTGGTGTATGGTTGGTGTTTATCTGGTGTATGGTTGGTGTTTATCTGGTGTATGGTGGGTGTTTACCTGGTGTATGGTGGGTGTTTATCTGGTGTATGGTGGGTGTTTACCTGGTGTATGGTGGGTGTTTACCTGGTGTATGGTGGGTGTTTATCTGGTATATGGTGGGTGTTTACCTGGTGTATGGTTGGTGTTTACCTGGTGTATGGTGGGTGTTTATCTGGTGTATGGTGGGTGTTTATCTGGTGTATGGTGGGTGTTTATCTGGTGTATGGTGGGTGTTTACCTGGTGTATGGTGGGTGTTTATCTGGTGTATGGTGGGTGTTTATCTGGTGTATGGTGGGTGTTTACCTGGTGTATGGTTGGTGTTTACCTGGTGTATGGTGGGTGTTTACCTGGTGTATGGTGGGTGTTTATCTGGTGTATGGTGGGTGTTTATCTGGTGTATGGTGGGTGTTTACCTGGTGTATGGTTGGTGTTTATCTGGTGTATGGTGGGTGTTTACCTGGTGTATGGTGGGTGTTTATCTGGTGTATGGTTGGTGTTTATCTGGTGTATGGTGGGTGTTTACCTGGTGTATGGTTGGTGTTTATCTGGTGTATGGTGGGTGTTTACCTGGTGTATGGTGGGTGTTTACCTGGTGTATGGTTGGTGTTTATCTAGTGTATGGTGGGTGTTTACCTGGTGTATGGTGGGTGTTTACCTGGTGTATGGTGGGTGTTTACCTGGTGTATGGTTGGTGTTTATCTGGTGTATGGTTGGTGTTTATCTGGTGTATGGTGGGTGTTTACCTGGTGTATGGTGGGTGTTTACCTGGTGTATGGTGGGTGTTTACCTGGTGTATGGTTGGTGTTTATCTGGTGTATGGTGGGTGTTTACCTGGTGTATGGTGGGTGTTTACCTGGTGTATGGTGGGTGTTTACCTGGTGTATGGTGGGTGTTTACCTGGTGTATGGTGGGTGTTTATCTGGTGTATGGTGGGTGTTTACCTGGTGTATGGTGGGTGTTTACCCGGTGTATGATGCATGTTTACCTGGTGTATGGTGGGTGTTTACCTGGTGTATGGTGGGTGTTTACCTGGTGTATGGTGGGTGTTTACCTGGTGTATGGTGGGTGTTTACCCGGTGTATGATGCATGTTTACCTGGTGATGCCAATGTAAGCGATCTCCTGCCGGTTAGCGTTGTTGACCAGTGACAGGCCGAGGTTTTGCAGCGACACCTTCACCTCCTGTTGGAACTGCTCCAGCTCTTCGGCCTGCCGCGCTTTCGTCACCACAGCAACATCTTCAGTGAACAGCAGCACTCGTTGGCGTCCGTCCAGGAAGGAAACCCAGTGGACCTGAGACAGGCTGTCGTAGGAGAACTGACCCATCTCGTCCTGAACCACAAACCAGACACAGACGGACTGTCAGCTGCTGCTTCGGATCCACATAAAGAACGACAAGTTGCTTTTAGTGTGAGAGTCAGCTGGTCTGTCTGCTGCCCCCAGTATGTTGTAACTGGTATGACTGTTTGTATAAGCTGAATTTTAAACCTGACTTACTGTGTTGAGCAGAAAGGTGACATATGATCAGCTTATAAAGTAACCATGGCAACCAGTTGCCTTCTTCCACATCCAGCAGACACACAGCAACATGATCATCCTGCTGGAGTCTAATATTCACTCTCCTTTAGCTCTGCTTTAGTCTCCACCAACTCCTGAGAAAATATCTGTGTCTTTAGCTGCTCCATGTTCCACTTTCTTCATCAGCTCATCTCTAACTTTGTCAGTTTGCTGCTGGGAAGGTGGTGAACAGGTGAGACTGAACCAGACAGAAAAAGTGCCAAAAAAACAAATCTAGGCGCTACAAGAGGCAAAAAAGCCTCATAGAGCTGCAGAGATGGAGACAATCTGACACTTTATTACAGAGTCACTTGATCTGAAGTGAATATAAAAACATAGACTACAGTGGTGTGTGTCAGACCTTCAGCAGGTCCAGCTCTCCAGAATGTTCCAGGCAGCTCCAGCTGAGCGTCCGGACACCCGCCGGATCGTCCCACGCAAACCGCCGAGCCTCGCCGGGTTTCAGCTGGTGAACCACCGCCGAGCCGCTGAGAGAGAGACGAGATGTTTCTGTTAAACTGTCAGAAAGGTTTGGAGTGCATGATGACATCACTGATGACATCAGCAGTGACTCCAACACTTTTGACACTGTATTTGTTTTTTTATTTCAGGCTTTTTGTGTATGTGTGTGTGACCTCTGACCTCTGTCTGTAGCTGATGGTGACCCAGGGTGTGTGGTTGAGCAGCAGGGCGGGCGCTGCTCCTTCATAGTAATCACTGAAGCTGATGACGGTGGAGTGATCGGCTATGTTGACATCCACGATGATCCCACCACACTGCGCACACACACACACACACGCACACGTGCACACACACACACAACACAACACACATTAAACCACTCTAAATTATATATAAATGTGTGTTATGAACTCTCAGAAGAAACCAGCGATGTGATTGGTCCAGCGGACACTGACCATGTCCAGACTCAGCAGGGTGCCGTTGTCCTGCTGGTTGAAGAAGAAGAATCTGGTGGTGGATTCAGATCCGACCACACGGACGCACAACTTCCCCGAGGTGTCCTCCGGCCACAGAGGGAGGCACTGCAACACAACAACGACGCTGCAGTGACGACCTCATACAATACTCACTTAGATTTGGCAATGACACGTTTCCAATAAAATGTTATATAATAATTGTCTGTGTCCATTTGTTTCCTTCTCACAAGAAAAAACTAAAATGTTCCACCGAAAGTAAAATAATTGGTCTTGAACACAGACTGGGTCCCTGATAAAACACAGCAACACCTGAACCTGATCACACTGATGTCCTGCTTGTGATGTCTCTTTATCAATAGAGCTCCACCTGGTGGACAGGTGTGATCACACACAGAAGTGAAAAAGGCTCCTAAATGTTTCGACAGAAGTCACAACGATCTGTAGATCAAGGATCTCCTCGCTCCCCACCTGAACCGGAGGTTGTTCCTGATGCGCCATTTTGACGAGCGTCCCAAGTTTCTTATTCTGCTCCGAGCGAGGAAACACGAGAGCAGCCTCACAGGAAATCTTTTACCGGCCGACACGCCCCCTTATTGGATATCAGTGATTGATTGGACGCTGCAGCTGATCAGACTGATCTGATACATCACTGCAGTTTCACACCGAAGTGACAGATTACAGATTAAATTTAAGTTTATCACTCCCAACTTCTATGCTTTACTTGTTTTCTGATTCATCATAATTAAAAATCTGTTAATTGTCGGTCTGATCAACAAAAGAACCATAAACAACTTTCTTCATTTATTAGAAAGATTTTTCTTTTCATGATGTTATTTCCTCCATTAAACTGTTTCCTGCTGACAGACAGACTCTTCCTGACTTTAATTTGATCCATAATAACAGTTAAACACATTTATATTTTACACATTTATCATCATTTCCATTCAGTCACACGTGAGGCTGATATATATGAGTTACATCATTTCCATTTTCCCTGAAACATTTAACCAAATACATATTTCCCAGTGTTCAGGAGACACTCTGATCATATTCTGGGTTATTGAATGATGAATTCACTATCAGGATTATCAATAAATACAGATACAAATAATCAATAAATAGTATAAACACATTCTGTGAGTAGAAATGGTTCCTGTGCGTCTGAGCAGGACACAGTATGAATACAGAATGCAGGTTTTTTATTGAGGTGTTTGTTAAACAGGAAACAGACTGCAGAGAGGAAACAGCTGCTCTAGCGGTGATAACTTTATTAGTGTTAACACAATGCACACGTGTACAGACACAAACTCCATCAGAAGTTCCTACAGCTGTTAAAGCCGACTGACAGCTGATCGAGCTGTGATCAGCTGATCCAGCTGTGATCAGCTGTCGCCATCATCAGAAACGGACGTCACTTCACATGACGCCTCAGAGGAGAGGACGTCTCATGTCTCTTAAAACAAGGGGGGGGGGGGGACGTGGATGCAATTTAAGAGACTTGGGATGCACCCAATGAAGCAGACTGTGGAGTCCTAAATACTACAGTACCCATGAGCCTCAGCAGCTATGACATCACACTAACCTCTGTGGAGGCGATGTAGTGCCACCTGGTGGAGGTCTGGCTGACTTCTCCCACCTCCAGTTCATACGAGGACTTGTTGACCAGCGTGAAGAACGGACTCATGGTGACGATCCGGGTCAGGTTGAAGCTGCTCATCTGGATGCTCACTCCCACCTGCACAGCAACATAAAGCTTTACTTACTGTTCCAGCGTAAAACTGTGAAAATAAACATTATTTATTTGATGTATTAACTGATTTGGTTTGTAAAATGTCAGAAAACAGATCAATTAATCAACTAATTATTGTAGCTCTTAATTATTTTCACCTGGACTTCACCTGGAATCTAGTGCTTGTTCTGGAGCTTTCAACCATGTGACATGGTCTTCATTAGCAGATTGTTTGCTGTAATCTGATCAAATCAAATCAAATCTCCAAAACTGGCACCATTTTAACATCAAACAGCTTGAATTTAAAAGATTCAGCTGGTTTTTAAATGCAAAGGATGGAAACGGTCTCAGTCCACAGAGGAGCTTTAAAGAACCTGAAAGCTTTTCATTGACCAGAGACACTGAGAGAGTTTCTGTTACCAGGAAGTCCATGTTGTTGGCAGGACAGCGAACGCAGCCGTAACTTCCCACCGTGTCCAGAGAGAAACCATCTGACCAGGAGCTGGTGGAGATGCACAGCTGGAGCTGAACAACATCAACAAACACTTTAATGAACACAAGCCTGCTAATGTTTCTGTCAGCAAGTAACATTATGTTTAACACAATGAAATGTTTCCAAACTTTAATATGAAACTGAGTGTGAAAGACCTGACCCACAAATTAAGGCAAAAACACAAAAAGTGGGTAAAAAGTTTGAAACTTGTCTAAGATGTATCCTGAGGGTGGCGCTAGAGGAAACGGGTTCGTCCTGTGAGCAGCAGAAAGGTGTTTAAGGACATTTCATAAGGTGGTGAGGTGAGTGTTTAAATGTCGTTGACGTGTTATACTGACTGACATGAAACCAGTTCAGCAGCGTGAACCATGTCCAGGTGTTGGTCTCACCTTGCTCTTGCTGAAGAGATTCTTCTTCCTGAAGGAGAACAAGATAATGTCTCGGAAGTCGGCCGGGTGTTTGACGCTGACGTCCTCGGCTCTGTACTGCAGCACTCGAGACGTCTTGTTGATGATCCAGTACGGGCTGAAGAGCGACAGCAGCAGGCGGCTCGTAGTCCTCGACACATGCATGCTCACGTCCACCGTCATGTTGGTGTCGGTGTCACAGGTGAGACAGACGGCAAAGAACTCCGGCATTTCCTGTTCGATTCGAACGTGTCCGTGCCAGTTGCGACCCTGATACCTCATCAGCACCAATGACATGATCTCACCTGACACACGAGCGTTCAGGAGGTCCGACGTGCTGCCTTCCTGAAGCTCGTACGAGTCTGCAGAGCTCTGAGGAGGAAGAGACCAGATGAGATAAAACCCGATCAGGTTCAGTTAGACCAGTTCAGTTAAAACCGGATCAGGTTCAGTTAGACCAGATGAGATAAAACCCGATCAGGTTCAGTTAGACCAGTTCAGATAAAACCCAATCAGGTTCAGTTAGACCAGATGAGATAAAACCGGATCAGGTTCAGTTAGACCAGATGAGATAAAACCGGATCAGGTTCAGTTAGACCAGATGAGATAAAACCGGATCAGGTTCAGTTAGACCAGATGAGATAAAACCGGATCAGGTTCAGTTAGACCAGATGAGATAAAACCGGATCAGGTTCAGTTAGACCAGATGAGATAAAACCGGATCAGGTTCAGTTAGACCAGATGAGATAAAACCCGATCAGGTTCAGTTAGACCAGATGAGATTGCACCAGACTGTCAGATCAGATTTGATTATCTGATGTTTTATAGAAATCTTGTTTAATAAAAATTGTTTTAGCGTCAGTTTCTGTTAATAAACTTTGGCTGATCCAGTTGTTTTTACTTCACATGATGAATAAACAAAAATCATCTTATATATACGTGTGTGTGTGTGTGTGTGTGTGTGTGTATAGACACATATGGTATACATATATATACCATAATACAGGGAATCCTGGTGTATAATGGTATTATGTTGTACCTCCAGCATGTAGCGGATGGTGTAGGGCAGCAGGTTGCGTAGCGTGGCCACCGGGTGCAGGTGGATGATGTAGGCGGGATCCCAGTCCTCCTCTCCATGGCTGGCGATGTGTCGCAGGTCGTCAGGGACGGCCAGCGTGCTGACCATCAGCGGCAGCAGGCTGCTGTCGGCCGCTGGGCACTGCAGCACCGAGCGTACCTCTGAACTGCGGTGCACCTGCTCCTTCCACGCCACGCAGGTGGAAGACGGCCCGTACTGACCGTCTAGACACCCTGCCGGACGGACAAACAGCTGGCATCTGTAGAGGAGGGAGGTAAAA
The DNA here is from genome assembly GCF_914725855.1 of Thunnus albacares. Taxonomy (NCBI): domain Eukaryota; kingdom Metazoa; phylum Chordata; class Actinopteri; order Scombriformes; family Scombridae; genus Thunnus; species Thunnus albacares. Next base: position 41,074,191 of record NC_058106.1, read on the forward strand.
TAAAACTACACTGTCAACATCTAGTGAAGCCCTGGGCCACACACCTGAGCACCTGCTGCCAGAGGAACTTCAAAGACCTGAAACACAGGATGATACTCCGATTCACAAAGAGGGCTGAGTGGAGGTAACGGCCACAGGGAGGGAGTGAGGAAGCAGTGTGATGTCACTGTAAACACTACCTGTAGACAGTGTGATGTCACTGTAAACACTACCTGTAGACAGTGTGATGTCACTATAAACACTACCTGTAGACAGTGTGATGTCACTGTGGACACTACCTGTAGACAGTGTGATGTCACTGTAAACACTACCTGTAGGCAGTGTGATGTCACTGTAAACACTACCTGTAGACAGTGTGATGTCACTGTAAACACTACCTGTAGGCAGTGTGATGTCACTGTAAACACTACCTGTAGACAGTGTGATGTCACTATAAACACTACCTGTAGACAGTGTGATGTCACTGTAAACACTACCTGTAGACAGTGTGATGTCACTGTAAACACTACCTGTAGGCAGTGTGATGTCACTGTAAACACTACCTGTAGACAGTGTGATGTCACTGTAAACACTACCTGTAGGCAGTGTGATGTCACTGTAAACACTACCTGTAGACAGTGTGATGTCACTGAAAACACTACCTGTAGACAGTGTGATGTCACTGTGGACACTACCTGTAGACAGTGTGATGTCACTGTAAACACTACCTGTAGACAGTGTGATGTCACTGTAAACACTACCTGTAGACAGTGTGATGTCACTATAAACACTACCTGTAGACAGTGTGATGTCACTGTAAACACTACCTGTAGACAGTGTGATGTCACTGTGGACACTACCTGTAGACAGTGTGATGTCACTGTGGACACTACCTGTAGACAGTGTGATGTCACTGTAAACACTACCTGTAGACAGTGTGATGTCACTGTGGACACTACCTGTAGGCAGTGTGATGTCACTGTAAACACTACCTGTAGACAGTGTGATGTCACTGTAAACACTACCTGTAGACAGTGTGATGTCACTGTAAACACTACCTGTAGACAGTGTGATGTCACTGTAAACACTACCTGTAGACAGTGTGATGTCACTGTAAACACTACCTGTAGACAGTGTGATGTCACTGTAAACACTACCTGTAGACAGTGTGATGTCACTATAAACACTACCTGTAGACAGTGTGATGTCACTGTGGACACTACCTGTAGGCAGTGTGATGTCACTATAAACACTACCTGTAGACAGTGTGATGTCACTATAAACACTACCTGTAGACAGTGTGATGTCACTGTAAACACTACCTGTAGACAGTGTGATGTCACTGTAAACACTACCTGTAGACAGTGTGATGTCACTGTAAACACTACCTGTAGGCAGTGTGATGTCACTGTAAACACTACCTGTAGACAGTGTGATGTCACTATAAACACTACCTGTAGACAGTGTGATGTCACTGTAAACACTACCTGTAGACAGTGTGATGTCACTGTGGACACTACCTGTAGACAGTGTGATGTCACTGTAAACACTACCTGTAGACAGTGTGATGTCACTGTGGACACTACCTGTAGGCAGTGTGATGTCACTGTAAACACTACCTGTAGGCAGTGTGATGTCACTATAAACACTACCTGTAGGCAGTGTGATGTCACTGTGGACACTACCTGTAGACAGTGTGATGTCACTGTGGACACTACCTGTAGACAGTGTGATGTCACTGTGGACACTACCTGTAGGCAGTGTGATGTCACTGTGGACACTACCTGTAGACAGTGTGATGTCACTGTGGACACTACCTGTAGGCAGTGTGATGTCACTGTAAACACTACCTGTAGACAGTGTGATGTCACTGTGGACACTACCTGTAGGCAGTGTGATGTCACTGTAAACACTACCTGTAGACAGTGTGATGTCACTGTAAACACTACCTGTAGACAGTGTGATGTCACTGTAAACACTACCTGTAGACAGTGTGATGTCACTGTAAACACTACCTGTAGACAGTGTGATGTCACTGTGGACACTACCTGTAGGCAGTGTGATGTCACTGTAAACACTACCTGTAGACAGTGTGATGTCACTGTGGACACTACCTGTAGGTTTCTAGGGCGATGTGAAACTCTTTCTCAGGTTCGGCCTGTCCGACACTCTGCAGGCTCCTGGATGTTGGACAGTACTTCAGGATAGCGAATGGCACAGAGAAGTGATTCTTTATCTGAAAAACAACAGTTAAAATTATCTACTGATCAGACATCAATAACCTATATCCTGACAGTCGACAGTCGACAGTCCTGATGACAGTGTGTTTGGGATTCAGACCTGCAGCGGCGAGCGGACGGTGATGACCTTGTTGCCCTCGGTGGCATCGATCTGTACCAACACAGAAACGGCCTCCTGCAGCTTCGGACCGCGGATGTTGTAGAGGCGGCGGCCCGGCTTATCCACAGCGATGTTGGAGATCTCGCTGAATCCAGAAGGCACTGCAAGAGACACCTGTTCTTTAAACACCTGTTTGATTTTATTTTATTAGGATCCCCATTAGTTAATGCAGAAAACATCAGCTAGTCTTTCTGGGGTCCATACAAAACATCATACAACCATCAATGCACAAAAAACAACAAGTAACAAAAGTAATAAAAATCAATAAATGTATAATATTAAAATAATAAGTCAGCAATGCACACTACAATCTAATGTGAACAGCCACGAGGTGTTGCTTCACTTGTTTTTTGAAAATAACTTAATTCTGAGTTTTAGAAATATGACCTGGAAGGGAGTTCCATTCAACCACTGGTTACCACTGGTGCCATGTTTGGTGGGGTACACGTGTGCATTAGAGCTAAATGTGAGCTGCCCATACAAACAGTAAGGGATTTTCTATACATTGTTTTTTGGAAAAGAAAGAAGTAATGCTTTTAACCTTTAATCAACTTTCAGCCAGGAGTCGGTCATGCATGTTGCTTATATTAACTCTCAGTGTGCACTGAAGGGGAAGCCAAGCTGCTCTGAACTGTCATAGCTTCCCTGGATTTGTCTTTGTTGTTCCTGACCAGACCGCCAGGCAATAATCTAAGTGTGATAACAGCAAAGTCTGCAGGACCTGTTTGGTCAGATGTGGTGTTAAAAAAGAAGAGCTTCTCTTGTCTACAGACATGTTTCCCCCCATCTTTTGCCCCCGTAAATCTATGTCTTCACTGTGACAGTTTACAGTCTAAAGTTACACCAGGAAGCTTTGTTTCCTGTACTTGCTCAACAGCAACATTGTTCAGTACCGGATTCAGCTGGGGTTTAGAGCTTAATGAGTTTTTTGTTGCAAATACGAAGCTCTTAGTCTTATATCTGTTCAGGACAAGTTTTCTTATCAGTGATTCACTTAAATACTATCTGCAACTCTTTGTTCAGGGCTGAGGTGATTTCCTTTGGTGTAGACATGTAGAGTGTTGAATCATCTGCATACATAGACACACAGGCTTTTTACAAGCAAGTGGGAGATCATTTGTAAAAATGGAGAAGAGCTGTGGTCCAAGTAAAGAGCCCTGTGGAATCCCACACTGTGTATGTCTTTCATTTGAGAAGCTTCCGTTAAAGAAAACCTTCTGTGTTCTCTCAGTTGGGTAGCTTTCTAAAGTAAAGCCATAACAATTAAGTTTCCTTAATAGCAAGCTATGATCAATGATATCAAGGGCATTACTAAAGTCTAATAGTACTGCTCCTACAATATTCTGCCTTTTAGCCAGTCATCTGTCATCTGGGTGAGTATTGTGCAGGTGGAGTGCCGTTCCCCATAAGCGTGCTGGTAGTTGCTTGTAAAATTGTTCATAGAAAAACAGCATTGTATCTGGTCAAATACAATTTTTCCAGCAGTTTGCTTATGACAGGTAACAAGCTGACTGGTGGGCTGTTAGAGCCAGTGAAGGCAGCACAAGCATTTTTGGGTAGAAGGATCACCTGAGCCTCTTTCCAGGTTTGTGGGCACATATTACTGTCAAGACTAAGATTAATGCCCCCTCTAGTGTATTTTGGCATTTTTAAGATATTTCACATTTCCTTATAATGATGATTAGCCACACTTTTTGCCAAATATTTTTTGACAATAACTTAATGTCTCTCTAATGTTGTTTTAAACTTAAAGTTAAAAATGTAAGCTGACGTATGACCACAGTAAAACACTGCAGTCATACGTCACATCAGCTACTAATACAGAATCAGGCGCCTGTGTTCCAAACTAAATACTTTCTGCAGACGTGCTGCAACAACAGATTAATGCTTCAATTGTAAATATTTTTTAAAAAATTTAAATTAATCACTGTCCGACCAAAAACAGCACAGAAAGTTAAGTTTATTGTGGTTGAAGCAGGAAAGTCAGTAAATCAGTCTATGAATGAATGTGGGTGATTCTTACAGTATCTGCTGTCCACAGCTGTTTATACTGTATGAAAAGCTTCTCCTTCAATTCATTAATTCTCTGCAGCATCTGGGCAGCAGGACTGATATGATGATAAATCTGAAGCCTCTGAGAAGTGAAGCGCCAGAGCACAGTGACGTTATGCACAGCCCCTCCCTATCATAGACCCATTTTTGTCTTTTTTTAGGGGGGGCAGGGGATCTCTAGGGGGAGATAGCAGGTCAACACTATCTGCCACATAGAAGTGATGATACATCATCAGAAATCTGGGAACCTGACTATTAATTTGAGATGCAGCTCAGCACTGTGTGTCAAGTTTTTCTAGTCTAGCTTTAAAACTGAGCCCACTAAAGCCTCTGAGAGACAGTAATGTCAGGATGCTGGCATGCTTGTGGAGTTTAAGAGGTTAAATCAGACTGCTACAGTATAACCACACACACCTCTACACACATCAGGCTGGTCAGTTATGATGTGATATTCTGCTTTTTATGAAGGAGACATCAGGTTAGCAGCTCATCATTTACTCTTTTCCAACTTTCTTTTTAGCAAAAGTAGTGTCCCGTGTTTTATCCTTGAAACACATTGCAGAGCAAATGCTGTTGTGTAACATGAATTACTAAACTATGTGACTGTGTACAAGGTGAGATTCAGAGTTATTACTGAAATAGTGTCAGTCCGATATATTCATTTAAACGGCTTTACCAAATCAATTTCTTTATTTTATTTCTGTTTTTATTACAATAACTAACTGATGAAAAACAGACTCCATCTGTCTTTGGGTGCAGATTTATGGTGATGTGTGTTCATGTTATGATGCTCTGAACCATCCAGACATTTCCTGAAGAAAAGCTTTCTATTTGTTGAGCTGTCATTGTCACGTTTAACTGTGATTGGCTCGACTGTCTCAGAGCTATGACACCAGTGATGTGATTGGCTGAGAGAGTATTTAATAATCACCACACTAGCAGCTGTGCATGGAGACGCCCACACAGCCCGTGCACCTCTGCGCTTGGCATTTATTATTCAAATTTCAACTGAGGGTGTAAAAATATTAAACTGTGGGTGCAATGCATGCTTTTGTACCCTTGTAGAACTGACATGTTACCTAGTCTATATAGCTAATGGACAGGTTAGGCAATGATGTCATCACCATTCCAATACATCGTCAATACGCTAGAATCTGGATGCTATGGTGATGGATTACGTCAGACTACTAACCACATTCTCTGTTTGAGAAAGAACATTAACCATTAAACAGGAAGTAACACTGGCGGGAGTGGGGCAATATGGTTCACTGCCATCCTCAATAGCTTTCCATTCAGGTTATCAATACCAGGTGGTTTCTCATTAACATGTTCATTACACCTTTTCTTAACACCTGTATAAACAGGTATATAGAACCATCTAAATAAGTGACAATGCAGTGAATGTGATGCGTTCTGACCGATGCTCAGGTTGAACAGGCAGCTCTCTTGCCGCTGCAGGGCCGACAGTTTGCTGCGGGACGACGTTTTGAACATGGAGTATTCCAGGTCCATACTCTGGTCTACTGACAGTTCATGCAGTTTTCCCTGAGCAGGTGAGCCCACTGGCCTCAGGTTGGCGCTGTGCTGCACGATGAGGGGGATCCCCAGAGCATTTCGGATGGTGAAGGGAGCTTTCTCCTTTAGAGAGTAGTCGAAGGTGGAGGCTGTGCCCTCAGAGAACGCCTGATCGAAACACAGCAATGACATATTAGAAATGTTAATGTAAGAACCTTTGCTAAATGGCATAACATGGGCATAAAGTCATTTGCTGATCTCTTTTCTGATGGCATTTTTTTCCTCATTTAGCGATCTTTGTGAAAATTTTAAATGATCTAAAAACAATTTCTTTTGCTACCTACGAATCAGATGCTCCCTCAGTTTCCTGCCCAACCAACATGTAATTCTTGAGATTCTATCTTAGAGCACCCTTCATCTTTCAAAGGCATAATTTCTATCATATATAATAAGCTCATACAAAATCAAAATTTCAGTCTTATGCCTTTGAAAGCTGATTGGGAAACAGATCTAAATACATGTTTTTCAGATAGTCTTTGGCGTTCTATTTTAGAAAGAGTCCACACTTCCTCTATTTGCATCCATCATTGTTTTATGCAATGTAGAATACTTCACCACAGTTACTGGACAAATCAAAAATTGTCAAAACTGTTTCCTGAGGTGAAACCCACATGCAACCGCTGCACATCAACCTCAGCCACTCATGCTCAGATGCTCCGGTCATGCAGCAAAATTAAAGACTTCTGTCTGAAAATCTTCTCATTAAATTCCATCTGTCTTGGTAAATCAGATCATCCATGCCCCCTGCTGGCCATTTTTGGTGTTTCATTGCCTGCACTTTCCATTTCAAAAGCGAAGGCACATTGTATTGCCTTTGCCATGTTTCTTGCCCAAAGACTGATTCTTTTTCACCCAGTTTTATACAATGGCTTCATGACCTACTGTTTTTATTAAATTAGAGAAAATAAAATATTCTCTGAGAGGTTCCATGAATAAATTTTATAAAATATGGAACGCTTTCTTAGTTTATGTTAAAGAAAACATCCAGCTGCCTACTGCTCCTTAAACTCTAAACTGTTCTTCATCTTCTGCATCTAATGTGTGATGTAAGAATCATCACCAGTTAAGACTTAGATTGAAGTCTCATTACCTGCAACCTTAACTGCTCCTTTGTATCCATTTAGTCAGATTTGTATATACAAGATTATTGTATAATTTCCATTTATTTGTCTTTTTGTTTTTTGTTTTTTTAAGTCACGGTCTATGTCATGCCATTACCGTCATTATCTGTTGTTGTTTTTCTGTGTTTGTAAAACCAAATAAAAAAAAAAAAAAAATATATATATATATATATATATATATATATATATATACATAGATAGATAGCTGTTGATTATGAATAATGTAAGACACAATTTCAGGGAAAGCCTGATTGGAGATGTTATGATGTGTTGTACCTTAGCGAGGTTGTGGAAGACGTTTAGGCTGCACTGGGAGATGGTGATGTTCATGGTGTCTTTGGAGCAGATGTTGATGGCTGTCTGAGGTTCAGGAAGAATGACAAAGTCATCTCCATGAACAGGACTCTTGTCCTGGACCGGGTTGTTCTTCATCTGGAGGAGCAAACACAGCAACAATAATTAAAGTGGTACGTTAGTGAACTGGCACCTCGAAGCAAAAATATCCGGGGTTTAAATCCACTAACTGGACTTTACTCATACACCCGTACCTGAGTGACATGCAGGTGAACTGGAGACTCTAACCTGTCAGACAGTGTGAAAGTGAGTGTTAAATGTCCTTAAGATGCTATAATGTGACAGGTATCAGGAGGCCAGAAGGACTGCAGCATCGCTGATGTAACCTCAGGTGTGGGGAGGAGTACATGGACACAGAGAAGGACTTTCTGGGGTTTGTGGAGGCAAACAGGGTTTAATGCAGACTCCTCTTAGTGGGGAGGAGAAATGTAACCTGGACTGTGGTTATTAACTGTGTTCCTTTCTCTGGCACTGAGGCCAAAGGTTAAGGAGCTCCACAGTGACAAAGCACAAGAGGTTCACCCGCAGTTGCTGAAGGCCCCGAATATTGTTGGGCTGTCTTATTGACATGTGTCACATGTTAAATGCAGGTCGAGGACAGTTCCTGTGGTAGTTTATGTTTTAATGAAGGGGAAGAGAAGTCATGTCTTCCCAGTCATGTTTGGACACTGGACTGAAATCCTACATTGTATTGTGTGGATATATGATGTGTAACAGTCAAACATCTGTTGAGGATTGATAGGATAGATATAAATTTACTTTTATAGATTTACTGGACACGACACATTTGCTGCTAACAAACACAGAGGAAACCTTACCTCCAGCTCCAGGTTCCATCTGCGTCTGCCACCATCAACTCGTTCGATCAGAGGCTCCCAGACAGCATGGACCTCATTAAAGTAGTTCACCTGCAGGCACACAGCAGTCAGCATTAAACTACAAACTAGTACTGCTCAGGTGTGAACAGGTTCAGGTGTGTCAGGTTCAGGCCGTGGGCGTTGCCTGGTCTGGGCAACCGGGCTGTAGCCCCGAAGATTTCTTCTTTGGCCCCAAATAATTCTCCACTTTTGCCATTTGTCACTAAAGAAGACGATGGTGTTATAATTTTGTGAGAGAGGGTTTACAGGAGAATACGTGGAAATATTCATGTCTTACTGGCTGACAGGTCTCTGTCAGTTCCTCAGTTGACGGGGTTGCAATGTCAAATGCTAGCTGGTCAGTTATTGTGAGGAAAAAAATGGATATAAACTTAGCACAAAAAGTAAGGAAATTTGTGTTTGGTAGGTACTCCCTGTTCCGATACACGAGTCAATGTCTGTGTTGTTACCGAGGAAACTATTGGTAGCGTAACTCAGTTAAGGAACAGAGCATTGCGTAATATGTTTGCATAGTAAGTGTGAGCGAGCGAGCAGCAGGAAAGTGATGGTGGATGTGAGCGGAGCAGAGGAAAAGGTTAGCAGTAAGTTGTCAGTCTGGCAGTAAATGTACAGCACAGACTACAGTGTAACAGTTAATAAATGCTAAAAAGTCACGTCTGTTGTTCCCCAAGTGCTGGAAAAGTGAAGGAGGTTAGCTCCAAAGTTAGCAACAAAGGGTTAGCCTAACCTGAAGATGCAAAACAGAGAGATATGACTGCTGAGTTCACTGTGCACTGTTGTGTTTTAATTGCGTCCATGTATACAAGCGAATGTTTGCTTTAAGTATGATGATATATGTGCTTGTTTTCATGTCTCTATAATTATATTGCTCTTGTCCTTATGAAGCACAATGTGTTGCTTTCTGTATGAAATGTGCAAAATTCCAGCCAACGCCCCTGGTTCAGGTGTGAACGGGTTCAGGTGTGTCTGGTTCAGGTGTGAGCGGGTTTAGGTGTGAACGGGTTCAGGTGTGAACGGGTTCAGGTGTGTCTGGTTCAGGTGTGAACAGGTTCAGGTGTGAACAGGTTCAGGTGTGAACTGGTTCAGGTGTGAACGGGTTAAGGTGAACAGGTTCAGTTGTGAATGGGTTCAGGTGTGTTCAGGTGTGAACAGGTTTAGGTGTGAACTGGTTCAGGTGTGTCTGGTTCAGGTGTGAACAGGCTCAGGTGTGAACGGGTTCAGGTGTGTCAGGTTTTGGTGAGTCTGGTTGTGGTTCACACCTCCAGCGTCATATCGGCTCTCAGCTGCAGCAGAGACGACCAGTTTTTGGCCGATCCGTCAAAGGAGGACTCGGCCAGCAGCAGCGGGACTGTCCGATGACCCAAACCGGACTCCAGTGTCACCTGGACCACCTGATAGAGAACAACACCTTGTCAACAGGAAACAATTCATCTGATCAATCTAAAGTTTCAAAATAAAAGCCTTCTATACCTTGATCTCAGCGGCGAAGCTTTCTCCCTCATTGCGTCCGTCTTGGTCTCTGAAGCTCTCGGTGACCTCGGTGGCTTGGTCCACTCCCAGGAACCAGTAGTTACCGGTGTAGACGTTCATGACGGACCAGAGGTCACTGACATCCAGCTTCGACTCCTGGCTCTGCTCGTCCCGCTGTTTCGTTGTCATGGCAGCCGTTATTGTCATCAGTGTGTTGAGGATGAAGGGAGAGATCTGCAGAGACACGCTGATGAGTTCACTGACACTGGGAAAAACCTATAATCATTGTAACATGTTATTTGTTTGTTGATCTATGAATATTTTTTATGAATAGTTGGGTTAAACTATTAAAGCACCTTAACAATGACTTCCTCTACCATCACAGAGCCCCTCAGTGGTTGGTTGGGGTGGGTTTTGGTTTCCAAGACAACTGAGCAAGGCCTCAACACCTGTTGGACAGGAGTCAAAGAGCAGCAGCAGTTTCATATCGCCACCTGCTCAGAACTGTGTCAGCTGAAGATATGTTGACAATATATAATAACAAAACATATAGTAGAACATTATTGTGGACGTCCTATAACATGTGTGAGTATAAATAAAATACATGTAGAACATTTCTTCAGAAAGTTTGGTTTAGTTGTTATTTCTATGTTTTGATATTCATTTCTCGTTTTATGTGTGATCTTACGGTGGTGACCGCCGTGTCCTGCTTGTTGCGGATGAAGGGGCATGCCAGGACTTTCAGCTCCCGCAGGTTGGCCCTCATGTTCTGGGTGCAGTCGTCCTCGGCCTGCAGTGTGAAGTCACACTGGAAGGACACCACCAGGGCGGGGGCGTCGGCTTTCATCAGGCTGGCCACAAACACCACCTCCGGGTCCACCACCACCGCACGGAGACGAGTCCTCACCATGAAGGCTGAGAGACAAGACAAAGTTTGAAATGTATGTTATCTTTTACTAGTTTGCTATTATTTGTTATTAGGACACTCCCTTAAGATTTGGACTCAGTTCTGCCGGGCACACGGACTTAAAAATGTCTTTCTTTTATTCTCCCCCTCTATACCACGCCTGCTTTCAATCATCAACAGTTCTTTGTTTTCCGGATGTATTCAAGACTGCTGTTGTCCAGCCACTTCTCAAAAAACCTGGTTCTGATCCCTCTGAGTATAGCAACAATAGACCAATGTCTAAGCTTCCCTTCATATCAAACATCCTACAGAAAACTGTTTCAAATCAATTGTTGGAAGTCTTGATCAGTAATAATCAAAATTTACTCACTTCTATCGTGTGGCTTTTTCTTATAGAGGACCTATTATGCTCATTTCAGCTCTAAATTTTTATTTTTGGACTTAACTAGAGTAGATTCACAGTTAAAAAAAGCTCCTTATATATCTTATACTGACCCTTTATGCAGCCCCTCAGTATCCACAGTTTCTCTTACACTCCGTTTTAGCTCCTGTCTCTTTAAGAACCGCCTCCCGATGAGCCCACTCTGTTCTGATTGGCCGGCTTTACATGTCAGAGTCGTGTAACTTTATCGTCATTGCTTCAAATTAAAAGCTTTTAAATGACTAACTTATGGGAGACTGAAGAATGTACAGGAAGTAAAAATGTGTTCCTATGTGGAGCTCTTTGTTCAGCGGATCAGTTAGAAACAACGCAGGGAGGAAGAGTACAAGCAGAAACAGCCACAGTGATGATGATGTTTGATGAAGAGCTGCAGACAACCAGCACACCTCCAACAGGTGAACTACTTATTTTACTTCGCTGTGCTGTGTAATGAAGTCGTGGCTCGGCGTAACTACTGCACGCAGCAGATGTCCATATTGCCCATGTGAATACTGATATATGAACATATTGTTTTCCAGCTGGCTGAGCAGACTATTATGCATGCGAACATAGATTATACTGAGTATGATCAATAAAGACAATATATGAAGGAAGAACTCAGGAAGACCGGAGTTCAGGAACTCAAGTGGGAGCAGCAGTAGAGTTTTCATTGAGTTTACAAGACAGACAGGATTAATGTGCAGGATTTAATCTAATCTTCCAAACACAAAATATCTCCTTCCATTGCGATGCAGATGACACTCAGCTAAACCTCCCATCAGTAACAGTTAGGTCCCACCTTGACTGCCTCCAGCATGTGAAGTACTGGATGGCAAAAATCCATCTTCAATTAAATGCTAGTAAGATAGACATGGTCTTATTTGGTCCCTCCAACCCCACTGGGGGTTTAGCTAATCACTCAGCACTCCTGGCCCAAAACCTTCATGCAAAAGCCAGAAATCTTGGTGTCATCTTCGATCCAGCTTTAAAATTTGACAAACAAGTCAAGATTCTTGAATTCTTGAATTCATTAGATTAATGATGTTTTTATAAAGGTTAAAGGTCAGAAATGTGGGTCGGGTTTTCTCTACAGTTCTAGACTGGCTCAGTTTTTAATACACCGCAGTGTTAATTGATGCTTATTTACTGTTCTTAAATCAGTTCTGTGTTGTCTGCTTAGTTTAATGTTCTTATTGTTAGATGAAGGTGGACCCTGCCTCCATCTGGGTTAGTTATATGGTCTGAGTCTCGGTCTCACCGGTCTTGGTGTCACTTCGTGGGTCGGTTGTGAGTCTCAGCGGCAGCCTGTCACTTGGCGCTGAAGCGGCAGTCACAGTCTGAGTCTGCGGCAAAGCCTGGAGGAAGAAATCTGCGACGGCCATCAGGAACTCCACGCTGGCACACAGGTAGAGTTTCTGCAGCACAGCCACCACCTCCCTCTCCTCGCCGCTCTGCCGGTACGTCACATCGATCATCACCTCTGAACTCTGCTCATCTCGCCGGCCAACCATCCTGAACACACAAGAGAGCATAACAACACCGCAGAGCACATCAGCTGTGAGTTCACACAACAGGTTCACTGATCAGTACAGTGATTGATAACAGGCAGCGGGTGGCAAACTGGTGATCTGAACAAACTTTTACTTCTATCCTCGCATTATTATTTGTGGGTGTCAAGATGATCAGAAGCTGTTATTGAATACTGCTGGCAAACTTTACATATATGATGCTCCAAAAAAGCTGGATTTGAGCTCGTTCATATTATCTCTCAAACATTACTATTTACAGGAAAAGGTCATTATGAAACAGAGCAAAAAGCTCAGACATAAATAAATAAATAGATCCACAGAGCTGTGATTATTCTATAATATCGTAACTTAATATTATCTTTTTAATTTAGTTCCTTCTGCAGAACATATTTAATTGAAATGACTGTAGAAGTGATTTGTTTTTGTATTACAGTTACATGTAGTACTTGACATGTATGTACATGTATGTATGTTTGTATCAGTGTATAGATGTGGTTTGTCTGTTGTAATTTGTTTAGTTATGTTTATGTTTGTGATGTAAGTTATATGTTATTTCTTTTCTGTAAGTACTGTGAATGTATATTATGTTTGTATAATACACATTCAGCTTATCACCAAATAACAGAAATATTTTAAACAGAACATACAAAACAACAAAAAGAAAGAATTTTAACTCAATGAAATGAGTAGTTTTTATTTTAAAATTATTCAAAATATAAATAGTATAATAATTCAGGTCAAAGTGGAAGTATTCTGTGTGTTTTAATTCCTCTGAAGCATTTAATAACATTTTACAGAGTTTTGATATTTTGGTAATTTTGTGTTTACAATTAACCTGCAACAAAACTAACGTTCAACCAAAGGAAGTTAAAAGTTTAACCCGTCGTCTGGACGTTTCCTCCCTGAAAAACCTACAATAAATTATGATCAAATATAATTTCATTGGTTGAATGGATGAAGCCTGAAACGATCAGCATGTCTAACATGGCCAAACTCCAGACACCTGAGGTCATGTGACTCACCGTGAGGTTACCCGATCCATGCCGGTCCTCAGGTCGTCCAGCGTGCAGGCTGTCAGGACGGTGTTCACCTCCAGCCGGCCGCTGGTCAGGATCTTCCCTGAAGTCTTCAGGAGGTGGAGGGCCAACTCGCCCAGACGGAGGCTCTCCTGATGCTGGGGGTCGGACTGCTGCAGGAAACACCAACAAGATCCATCTGTTTTAAAAATTCTGTAATCAAACCTGAGTGACAACAGAACTTTAAAGGATCATTCTGTTTTTGTAAAGTTTATCCATCAGTTGTAGTCACAACACAATATTTCAGTCACATGACTTTGAATCAGAGTTGAAGTGAACCAAACATCAGCAGCACTCGTTCATGTGGTCACCGACCTGTTTGGGGTCGTTTCTGTACAGAACCAGTCCAAGAGACTCGATGTTGAAGTTAAACTTCAGGGTCTCCAGAGCTTCGTCCTCCTCTTCATCACTGGTTACACTTGGCTTCCCAATATTATCTGAACACACAAAACACAGAACAACACCAACAAAAATATTTCTGTCTGCTGGAACGAAAAACAGAAAAGAATCAAGAATCAAGAAAACAAAATAATCTAAATTCCTCTAATCAGCAGAAGAAGAGAAACTAAAGCAACATACAGAGTATTTATATATACTGTAAATAACCCCGTTCAGACCTGTCTGGGGGCCTCCGGACACTCGGAGCTGCAGGTTGCTCTCTTGTTTTGGGGTGCTGGGCTCCAGGCTGCCGGCCTCTCCCAGGTTCTCCATCAGGATCCTCAGCAGCATCTTCAGGTCATCCTGGCTCAGTGACACCTACAGACACAGCAGTTATTCCTGAGACCTCTACACACTCTGAGAGGTTAAAGGAACATTTCGGTAAACCCTTTCCTGTGTTCAGATGGATGTCAGTTTCCTCTGCACGTCCAGTACATACACAGGTCCAGGACATGATTAACCTTAGCAAACAAACTGGAAACAGGGAGAAACTGCTAGACTGGTCCAAACCTATATCCTAATGGGAATGTCTACAGAGACTCTGGCTTTCAGTTCACTACAGACACAAAATGATGTAACTAAATTACTGAGGACTAGTGATGCTACACTTTAACACAACAGAAGAAGACTGTTGTCGGAACAAACTGATGGTCTACATGTTGACCGGATCAATTCAATCAATCAATCAATCAATTTTTATTTATATAGCACCATATCACAACAGAAGTCATCTCAAGGCACTTTTCACATAGAGCAGGTCAAGACTGTACTCTTTAATTTACAGAGACCCAACAGTTCCCCCATGAGCAGCACTTGGCGACAGCGGGAAGGAAAAACTCCCCTTTAACGGGTAGAAACCTCAAGCAGACCCCGGCTCTTGGTGGGCGCCATCTGCTTTGACCGGTTGGTCGAGAGAGAGAGAGAGAGAGCTCCATAACAGCTCTGGACTACTCATCGCTCACTGATCACTCCTGTTTGCCCCCAGTGACCTCTCCGCCTCCTGTTAATGCTACTAGCTCTCCCTACAGCCCATGAGTCCTGAGTAAGACCCGTTTTTATGAGACTCTCCACGGTTTTATTATTCCAGTAGTAATGAGTGATAGCCAGCCTGACTGTCACTGGACTAATGACAGGAGTGTTGATTTTAAAAACCATCATGATCATGATTCAGACTGTTGCCACAGAAGGAGGAGAAATCAAAGACTCCTTGCATCGCAAGGACATGGGAATAGCTCATGTGAATGTGCATAATATTATATCCACAATGGACTATACTGAAGTCTGAGCACAACAAAGTGACCCTGACATCTTTGTGTTTTCTAAGTTGCCAAACAAAGATGCTGATATTTGTCTTGACAACTATAGTGTTTTTAGAGTGTTTATACTAAACTAACTTGTCTATAGTGTTTTTAGAGTGTTTATACTAAACTAACTTGTCTATAATGTTTTTAGAGTGTTTATACTAAACTAACTTGTCTATAGTGTTTTTAGAGTGTTTATACTAAACTAACTTGTCTATAATGTTTTTAGAGTGTTTATACTAAACTAACTTGTCTATAGTGTTTTTAGAGTGTTTATACTAAACTAACTTGTCTATAGTGTTTTTAGAGTGTTTATACTAAACTAACTTGTCTATAATGTTTTTAGAGTGTTTATACTAAACTAACTTGTCTATAGTGTTTTTAGAGTGTTTATACTAAACTAACTTGTCTATAGTGTTTTTAGAGTGTTTATACTAAACTAACTTGTCTATAGTGTTTTGTGATCGGCCTACTAAGAGGGAGGCGTTGCCATTTTTGTGAAAAGTTGTTTATCTGTCTGTCGTTACCTCTGTATCTAAGCCAAAATGTTTTGAACTATGGGCTGTAAGTGTTTGTCTACTACTAGACAATACAACTACTACTACTAATACTACTGGAAAGCTTCTAGTTATTGGGTCTTATTGCTCACCCTCTGCACCTGCAGGTGTGTTGGATGTTTTATTTGATTTGATATCCAGCTATGAAAATTCAGAACTAGTTTTGAAATGTGAATGAGTAGTTTGACAGACCTAGTTAGATGTCAAAGATGCAGCAATTTATACAGCAAGCAGTTCATTCCAGGTCTCCTGTATTTACATTTAGCAGACTTTCTCAACCAGAGACTGCCAGCTGTTTGTTCAATGGCTGGACTCTCTTTAACTCATCTTCAACACATAATGAAAAAACAAGCTTGTTAACATTTGTTTCAGTAGATTTGAATGATTTACATATACAGCCTCTGTGTGCACTGCACATCACTGCATCATTATGAAGTTGTAAATACGAGTTTGCAGGTTATATTTAAGTTTATTCATGTATATTCTTAGATGGGCAAAAACAGGAACAATTCTTGGTTTTGTTCTGAAATTGCTGAAATGTTACATGAAAGAGATGTTCAAACAACTAAATCATCCTCTGATATTTTCGTCAACAACGTCTCACTGTTCTTCAAATGCTAAATCATCATTTTATGTCTCTGCACTATCTGACAGTAAAAGAAACCCAGCATTTTTTTTGGGAAGATGGATAAAACATTATCACATAGTCCTATTTCATCTTAACCCAGTGAAATAGTTCAAGGTTCATGCATTTATTTCTTCAGGTTATTTATTTAAAAATGCTTGATTTCTTCCCTCTGTCTCTGATTATAGTGCACCTTACCGGGCAAACAAATTAGGCACTCAGACCTTTTCACTGAAGCCTTTTACAAATCTTGAAGTGTTTAATGCTCTTTGGTCTATTAATCCAAAAAAGTCCACTGGGGCTGAATAACTTGTATTTTTAATGTGACTGTGGAAGCATCCCTGACATTTGGAAGACATCTTACTATTACATAAAGGGGATCAGTCCAATGAGCTACATAATTATCCAACAATTTATTAAGTATCATGTCAAGCTGACGTGTTTGGGAAACCAGTAAATGATCAGGTGAGAACACTTTTATCTTAACAATCCATTTTAAAGTCATATCAATCAGGATTTATAGCAGGGCAGAGTACTGTGACGACAGCATCAAATGTCTTGAATGATGTTGCTAGAACATTAGATAAAGACACCATTTTTATTGATTTATCTAAGGCTTTTGATACTGTTGATAATCATTCTTTTGAAACGCCTGGAATCTATTATATTTAATGAGAAACTGTGTAATTGGTCGGCAAATTATCTCAGTTGTAGAAGTCAAGCTGTTGTGGCTGATGGCTATATGCCCAGCTTTAGGAGTTTTAACAAAGGTGTGCCACAGGGTTCCATTCTAGGACCACTTTCATTCACAAATTTTATAAATGACTTAGGAGAAAATGTTAGAAACAGTACAATTCATCTGTACGCAGACGATGCTGTTCTCTATACAACAGTGCCCTCTGTTGCCCTGGGCAACAGCAAATTTGAATTGATCTTATTTTAGTCAGCAGAATGAACTCTTCACAAACTTAGCAAGCTGAGCACATAGGCTACAACAACAAAATAAATGTTGTTAATTTAATGCAGCCACCACCTCCACCTGGCGCGTCTCCCCGAGCTGCTTCTCACCGTGGCTGGGAAAAAGTTAGACCTCCTACTGATCAATTACACATTATTTAACCGGCTGATCTGTTTGCTTTACTGTGCCGATGCTGGATGTAACTTTAGCTGAGAGAAAACGGTAAAACTTTTTGGAGTCGCGTTAACTGCTGTGGAGCCAAAGTGCAGGACTGTCGCTGGAGAAAGCGACCTTTGAATCTCGACTTTGGATCAAGTTGACTGATCAGATAAGATTCTCAATAAACTGACACTTATTTAATCAAATCATCGTTAGAAAACAAGGAGGCTTTGTTCTCTGATGTAGCACTTTGTTGATGCTTTATTGTGAAATAAATAATCCTGTCTTTAAATCGGATGTACATATATCACTAGTACATACCTTCATGGGCTTTAGATCACCATCGATCTCCACGGCAGCCATCTTCCTGTACCAGGACGCTGCCAGGTTCCTGTTGATGCTCAGGTGCAGGTTGACCGGTTCCAGGAGCTCGTTGCTGGGCCGACTCGATGCCGGGTCCATACAGGTCCTGATGAACAACAGCAAAACAGACTTTAAATCCAACGAGCCAGTCTGTACTGTGACCAGACAGCATAACTTAACATAAATTTTGGTTACATGAAGAATACAAAGAAACAACGTTCTGTTAGTTGCTTCACTCGTCTTGATGTGATGCTATGTTCATAAAACAGGTCACTGTTGGTCACATGTAGAGAAGAAGCCTCTTAACATCTGTCGTCGTCTTTCTGTTGTTTCAAATCTTTGAGTCTTCGTGATCAACTGACCTGGAGAGTTTGAGCTGCGTCAGCTGGACGTCCATGTTGTCGATGACGGCCGGCAGCGGGCATCCGTCGACAGGCAGCAGCGAGAAGCTGTTTCCCACCGTGATCAGACCCAGGTCCATTATCAGGGCATCATGGGAGGTGGACGACTGGGGGATGATGATGAGCGGCGCCTTCAGTTTGATGTCCATGGACAGACGGAAGCTCTTCTGAGCGAAGTCCCGAACGCTGGACGCCGCCTTCTCTGCCGCCTGAGCCGTCGCGGCGCTCAGAGCTCCTTTAGCCATCTGGAAGTTGTTGGTGAAGTTCTAAATGAAATGAAATAAACAAATATAAAATTACTTTACTGACAAAACAAAATATCAATTTAAGACTATTATCACTGTGTGTATACTTTTTTTTTTTTTTTTTTTTTACAAAAAAGTTAAAAAATCAAATTTTGTCTATTTTTAAACTTAAATAATTTAAACGTGTAAATAACTTTAAATAAATTTAGAATTTGTTTTAATAAAATCTTACAAACCAAACACACCTGCTCTAAATGTAATAATCACATAAACTCAAACTGGACCCTTTATTAGAACCTCAAACTACAACTAAACTAAAAAGCAAAGCAGAATGTTTTTCTACAGTAAAATCAAACTTACTTGACTCTGACAGTAAAGAACAGAACAGAAAACTGAACTGACCCTGATTCAGTGATAATAAAGGAGGAAGAATTGAAGTTGGACTCTCAGCTCTGAAACTCACCAGCAGAGACATGACGAACTTGTGCAGGTAGACCACCTGGATGCAGCCCACATTCAGCTTCACTCTGCCGTCGGTTTTGGAAGTGTCGGCGTAGCCGGCGCCCTCGGTGGCGTTGGGAGTCAGACTCATGGTGAAACTGAATACCTCGTCGCCCACGATGGAGATGGCCTGAAGGACAGAAACATCAGAATTTAATGACCACTGATCTCGTCACAGTGAAGATTCACAACGCAACACTGAGCAGAACTGTTAAAACCTGCTTCAAAACAAAACAAATACATCAAATACATAAAACACCAACTCCCCGACCCCCCTAACCCTTCACAGACACTGACTCCTGGTAAAACCTGCTTCAGAACAAATAAATAAAAAACATCAGTTCACAGCAGATCAACAGAACATCAACATGCAGTAAATTCAACAATGAAAATCTGTCCATGAAGGATAATGAAGGCAAGCCAACGAGCTGGTAAAAGTAAAAGCTGGGTCAGAATGCAGGTTACTTTTTATTACAGTGGATCTCTATCAGAGTCAACATGAACACATAAGACGGCTGACTGACTGACCTTCTTGTGGATGCTTTTGGGATCAATGTTGAGAACCATGAAATCTCTCAGACGGGCTGATAAATGAGTTTGTGGTCCTTGCATCAGCAAAGAGCCATTAATACCTGAAGGACACATCAAATCAGCTCAATAACTCATATCAACCAACTTCTATATGAAACCTTGAAATTATGACTGAATGATGTCATCAGGTGTAGGTGACACTGTACCAGGTCTCTGTGATAAAACAGCTGTTATTGGGTACCTTGGATCTTGATGTCGGCCATGTTGCAGCTCTGGTCGCACACCAGGACATTGAAGGCTCCCAGCGTCATCATGACCTTTAAGTCAATGACCTCACTGTCTGCAGGTGACACAAGGGCAGCTGATAGGAAACACATTAAAGACAAGTTCAGGTTTAGTTAATGTGTTGAGGGGAATGTTATAATTTAGTTTTATTTCACTGACACTCGGCTGTTTGAGCAACTGGGATTAATTTTATGGTCATTGTTATTTTTTTAATATACAGGTATATTTCCACAGAATTAACTTGAGCAATAGTGTTGTTGGAAATGTGTCAAGAACCTCATTGGTACAATCTTTGACCTCAAGTTAGATTCTGCAATGATACCATATATTTCAGTTTGTTAACATGCTTTGTTTCTGAGCCGACAGACAGAACGTGTCTGTTGTACTGACTGGATTTGGTGGACAACGTCTTGCTGTCATCTGTCTTAAGTCTGATCTCTTTCTCCGGAGACGAAACGCTGCCAGACAAAAGCGCTGCTGACAGGAAGTTGATGGCTGACAGTAGAGCCTCAGTGTGGAGCATGAGGTCAAGAGAGGTGAAAGTCACCTGGAGACGGACAGAGAGAGTTCAGTAACATTCTTAAATGCTTCATCTTACGGGCCTGTAAATTCAGAATGATTTCCTGGAATTAACTCTAGTTTGACACCAATTATACAGTTTTCAGGGTTCAGTTGGTGCACGAAATTTAAAGAGTCATTAAACCAGCAAAAATATGAAATTATAACAATTAAATTTGTACATATATTTCAAATTAATTAAACTTACCATATATAGAGAATAAAGTTTTGATTGTTAAATGATAATTAATTATTTGGGTTTAAATTAAGCTCTTTTTTAAAGAGAATTCCTATTTTCTCTATAATTAGTACCAAATTACAGTGTGAAATTACAGCATTACCTAATTAATCTCTTCCTGCACTGCTGCCTGATACAGTGACACTGTTCATCTGACCACCAGATGGAGCCAAAGTAAATAATATTTTAACACCACAGACTTTAATAGGCATGATTAGAGAAGTTGTGAGGATGCAGCATCAGTAACAACACATGAACTGATGACCTGCAAGTGTGAACTGTGTATGTATGTGTTACAATAAACTGGAAGCTGTTGATGTTGATTACTCACATTGATCATCTGCTCAGTGTTCTTGTAGACGGTGGAAAAGTTTGGTCCAGAGCGGTCGGCCTGAGGACGCAATCATTTCACTTCTTAAGTTATTTTGGTCAGACACAGAGTCATGTGACCCTGAGCAGATTTAAAAACAACTGCATGGATTTCGCGCGGACTTATCCATTAAAATGCTTTGAATCAAACAGCAGAATACAAAGAAAAACTATCAAAAAGCCAAAAGATTGTAGAATTACAGAAGACAGTTAAAAATATTGATCAGATCTTCTGTTTGACATTTTATTATCTGCTTCTGGATCATTGATTATATACCTAGGAGCCTAAACAGATAATCAGATAAAATGTAATTTAGTGATGTCATCACCTTGAAGTATTGTACTTTGAGCAGCTCAGCTCCAGATTCCACTGAAGAGCTGATGAGACACAGTGGCTCTCCACTCGAGTCTGAAACAAGACGAAATCATTATGAGTAGACACCATCACAAACTCTGTGAGTGGAGATATGAACCTCTACAGGCAGGCCAAGTAGAAGCTGAGCCAATGAGTCATCCTCAGTTTGGAAAGGCCTGCAAGAAATCACCAACTACTAGAGGAAAAACTCAAACTCTGTAGGAACCATCACAAACTGTAGGAACCATCTTAAACTCTGTAGGAACCATCTTAAACTCTGTAGGAAGCGTCTAAAACTCTGTAGGAACCATCTCAAACTCTGTAGGAACCATCTTAAACTCTGTAGGAACCATCTCAAACTTTGTAGGAAGCATCTAAAACTCTGTAGGAACCATCTTAAACTCTGTAGGAACCATCACAAACTCTGTAGGAAGCATCTAAAACTCTGTAGGAACCATCTAAAACTCTGTAGGAACCATCTTAAACTCTGTAGGAACCATCACAAACTCTGTAGGAAGCATCTAAAACTCTGTAGGAAGCATCTCAAACTCTGTAGGAACCATCTTAAACTCTGTAGGAAGCATCTCAAACTCTGTAGGAAGCATCTAAAACTCTGTAGGAAGCATCTCAAACTCTGTAGGAACCATCTTAAACTCTGTAGGAAGCATCTAAAACTCTGTAGGAAGCATCTCAAACTCTGTAGGAACCATCTTAAACTCTGTAGGAAGCATCTCAAACTCTGTAGGAAGCATCTAAAACTCTGTAGGATACATCACAAACTCTGTAGGAACCATCACAAACTCTGTAGGAAGCATCTAAAACTCTGTAGGAACCATCTAAAACTCTGTAGGAAGCATCTAAAACCCTTTAGGAAGCATCTCAAACTCTGTAGGAACCATCTTAAACTCTGTAGGAAGCATCTCAAACTCTGTAGGAAGCATCTCAAACTCTGTAGGAACCATCTTAAACTCTGTAGGAACCATCTCAAACTCTGTAGGAAGCATCTAAAACTCTGTAGGAACCATCTTAAACTCTGTAGGAAGCGTCTAAAACTCTGTAGGAACCATCTCAAACTCTGTAGGAAGCATCTCAAACTCTGTAGGAACCATCTTAAACTCTGTAGGAACCATCACAAACTCTGTAGGAAGCATCTAAAACTCTGTAGGAAGCATCTCAAACTCTGTAGGAACCATCTTAAACTCTGTAGGAAGCATCTCAAACTCTGTAGGAAGCATCTAAAACTCTGTAGGATACATCACAAACTCTGTAGGAACCATCACAAACTCTGTAGGAAGCATCTAAAACTCTGTAGGAACCATCACAAACTCTGTAGGAAGCATCTAAAACCCTTTAGGAAGCATCTCAAACTCTGTAGGAACCATCTTAAACTCTGTAGGAAGCATCTCAAACTCTGTAGGAAGCATCTCAAACTCTGTAGGAACCATCTTAAACTCTGTAGGAACCATCTCAAACTCTGTAGGAAGCATCTAAAACTCTGTAGGAACCATCTTAAACTCTGTAGGAAGCGTCTAAAACTCTGTAGGAACCATCTCAAACTCTGTAGGAAGCATCTAAAACTCTGTAGGAACCATCTTAAACTCTGTAGGAACCATCTCAAACTCTGTAGGAACCATCTAAAACTCTGTAGGAACCATCTTAAACTCTGTAGGAACCATCTCAAACTCTGTAGGAAGCATCTAAAACTCTGTAGGAACCATCTTAAACTCTGTAGGAACCATCTCAAACTCTGTAGGAAGCATCTAAAACTCTGTAGGAAGCGTCTAAAACTCTGTAGGAACCATCTAAAACTCTGTAGGAAGCATCTCAAACTCTGTAGGAACCATCTTAAACTCTGTAGGAACCATCTCAAACTCTGTAGGAACCATCTAAAACTCTGTAGGAACCATCTTAAACTCTGTAGGAACCATCTCAAACTCTGTAGGAAGCATCTAAAACTCTGTAGGAAGCATCTCAAACTCTGTAGGAACCATCTTAAACTCTGTAGGAACCATCTTAAACTCTGTAGGAACCATCACAAACTCTGTAGGAAGCATCTAAAACTCTGTAGGAAGCATCTCAAACTCTGTAGGAACCATCTTAAACTCTGTAGGAACCATCACAAACTCTGTAGGAAGCATCTAAAACTCTGTAGGAAGCATCTCAAACTCTGTAGGAACCATCTTAAACTCTGTAGGAAGCATCTCAAACTCTGTAGGAAGCATCTAAAACTCTGTAGGATACATCACAAACTCTGTAGGAACCATCACAAACTCTGTAGGAAGCATCTAAAACTCTGTAGGAACCATCACAAACTCTGTAGGAAGCATCTAAAACCCTTTAGGAAGCATCTCAAACTCTGTAGGAACCATCTTAAACTCTGTAGGAAGCATCTCAAACTCTGTAGGAAGCATCTCAAACTCTGTAGGAACCATCTTAAACTCTGTAGGAACCATCTCAAACTCTGTAGGAAGCATCTAAAACTCTGTAGGAAGCATCTCAAACTCTGTAGGAAGCATCTCAAACTCTGTAGGAACCATCTTAAACTCTGTAGGAACCATCTTAAACTCTGTAGGAAGCATCTAAAACTCTGTAGGAAGCATCTTAAACTCTGTAGGAAGCATCTAAAACTCTGTAGGAACCATCTTAAACTCTGTAGGAACCATCTCAAACTCTGTAGGAACCATCTTAAACTCTGTAGGAACCATCTCAAACTCTGTAGGCACCATCTTAAACTCTGTAGGAACCATCTTAAACTCTGTAGGCAGCATCTAAAACTCTGTAGGAAGCATCTCAAACTCTGTAGGAACCATCTTAAACTCTGTAGGAACCATCTTAAACTCTGTAGGAACCATCTTAAACTCTGTAGGAACCATCTTAAACTCTGTAAGAACCATCACAAACTCTGTAGGAACCATCTTAAACTCTGTAGGAACCATCTTAAACTCTGTAGGAACCATCTTAAACTCTGTAAGAACCATCACAAACTCTGTAGGAACCATCTTAAACTCTGTAGGAACCATCTTAAACTCTGTAGGAACCATCTTAAACTCTGTAAGAACCATCACAAACTCTGTAGGAACCATCTTAAACTCTGTAGGAACCATCTTAAACTCTGTAGGAACCATCTTAAACTCTGTAAGAACCATCTTAAACTCTGTAGGAACCATCACAAACTCTGTGGGACAGAGGACTGTAGATTGTGAGACAGCATAAGAACACTTTCAGGAAAACAACAATATAATTTAACAACCCATCATTCACAGAGGCAGAATTGTTTTCCTGATCGTTGGTCTGTTGGGAGGTTCTGACCTTTGAACTCCAGGCACTTCATGGTGATCTTGTTGATGTAGGTGGTGGCACACATGTCATACTTCCTGACTTTGGTGTCGATGCCCAGGTGAGCAATGTGGAAAACCAGAAAAGGTGACTCTTTCTGCTCTCTGGGCTTCTTTAGCGTCAGCAGCACCTTGTAGAGGAAACAGACTCAGACAATCAGAACGCCACCATGTTAGAGGAATAAAGGCAATCTGACAAACATAAAGTCAGATGAAAGGATCCTGAACAGGCCTGCAGATACATGGTCAACTTCAAATGTATTTTTTATTTATTTATGTATTTGTCAGGGACGATGCAAAAAAACATGGTAAAGGTTAAAGTAACATGAAACAAATGTATTGCATAAAGGATTTCTAGCCAAGGCTAATTTGCGACCCCTGTCCCTGGTCAGGCTTGTCTGTGTCAACACACAGGACACGCTTCATCAACACAGTCTGATGTTCTTCTACAACATAATCAAACTCATCACAGTATTTGTAGATTTCGTACCTCTTTGATTTCAAAGTTAAGCAGAACATTGATGATGTTTTCACTCAGACCTCCGTTGGCGGCAGCCGACACACTGTCAGATCCCATCTGTAACGACACCACCTGTCGCTCAGCAAGCTCCGCCCTCTCTGAGGAGGCAAAAAAGCATTTGTGATTGGCTCAATAAAAGAGTAACCAGATGAGGCTGTGGACCAGAACTCAGACGTAAGCAAGCAAGCAAAGTTTATTTATATAGCACCTGTCGCAGACACCAGTCACAAAGTGCTTACAATCAAATCACAATAAATAGAACAAAGTCACCAGATAAAATATACAAGCGGAACAGACATTAAAACATGAAATACCACATGCTACTAAATGTCTGTCTGGACAGATGGTTTTTAGCTGCTTTTCAAAAGAGTCCACAGTATACTGTTGTATATAACAACATTGTGCTTTTATAATTTGCATCACAAGTGACCAGAATCCATTGGGAGAGTGGAGAACAAAGCCAGGAGTCAATACAAGCTCTTAAGATATGTATGTAGCCACTGACATACGTGGCTTGCATGACAGGACCAGTTGTAAAATACCAAATTAGGCATAGAAAGACCACTCATATGTGTTGTAGTTGTAATACTTTAAGCCTCTGTTTAGGTTTTCTGCCATGCCAAATAAATTTAGAAAATGCCTTTTCTAATTTGTGGTTGATTTTCCTGGCTAAGTACAGAGGGAGCATCTGTAGGACATATAAAAGTCGAGGGAGGATATTCATCAATCAAAGACATTAGTAGGTCATGCCATCACTCTAGGTCTTTTTTAACTGATGCACAGAATGCGGCAAAATTAAGTTTCCACAGATCCTTCAAATATGGGGGTGCTTTTATTCCCAGGTATGTGAAATTGGAAACTGACCAACTAAAAGGAAAATTGTACAAAATATCTGTTATTCAGGGGCCCTAATGGCATCGCTTCAGATTTACTAAAATTAATCCTGTAGCCGGATATGATACTAAATTCAGGATAGCCAGAACTGACGATAAAAACAAAAGAATATCGTCCGTGTACAAGGCGATTTTATGTTCTGTGTTCCTCATCATTAATCCTCTTACACCATCATGTAGCCATATATTTTCAACTAATGGCTATAATGCTGAGGCAAAGATGAGTGGGCTAAGTGGGCACTCCAGGCAGACGCCTCTCATCACAGGAAAACGTTCAGAGCGCCATCCATTAGTTATGACAATAGCTGTTATAATTTATATAAATAAATTATAGGGTTCGGATCCACTTAAGGAAGTCCACCCCGAACCCAAATCTCTCCAGTACATCAGGTAGCCCCACTCAACCCTACTGAAGGTCTTCTTAGCATCTAGAGAGACAGTCAGTGCCTTCTGTTTCTTCTGAGTAGTAAACTGCAAATATTCAGACATCCATGAACGAAGTCTGTCTGGTCTGAGTTTATGAGAGTTGTGGGTAAGTTCTCCAGCCACCTGGCAAGAAGCTTTGAGAGCAGATTGCCCCCTGAGAAGTAGAACAGCTGGACCACCCAGCTCCTCCTTAATTTAATATGTTCCAGATCTGAAAGTTGGGTTTCTTGGAGGAAGGCTATCTGACATTTCTCTTTTTTTAAGGAAAGACAGGATTTTCTGGCGTTCGATGTTATGATTAATGCCCTTCACATTAACTTAAATCATCTCAAGTCATTTATGCGTTTATGTGTTTTACACTTTGTGCAACATGTGGAAACTGATAGGTGATCACTAGCACAATGTAGATTAAAGAAAGGGCAGTGGCAGATCTAGTAGTCATATACAGCTCCTCTCTCTCCTCCTCTCCATCTATATGCATTCATTTACCATTAATGCAACTTGGCTTCTGCCTCAGAGTTTTTTGTGCTTTCTCATCTTGCAGGAAACCCCGGGATCCGGCCCGAAACTTTGCTTTTCTGTTGGTGTCCTTCCCGCCTGTTACTGCTGCTTGTTGCTGCTAGCCACGTCTCTATTATCATTATTGTTTTTGTTATTATTGTTGTTATTCTGCTCTCTGTGTCTCCAACACCCCCCCCCCCTTTCTTTCTCTCTCAACCCAACCAGTCAAGACAGATGGCGTCCACCTAGAGTCCGGTTCTGCTTGAGGTTTCTTCTGGTTAAAGGGGAGTTTTTCCTGCTGCTGATGGAGGAATGTTGGGTCTCTGCAGATTAAAGAGTTCGGTCCAGACCTGCTCTATGTGAAAAGTTCCCCTGAGATGACTTTTGGTGTGATTTGGCGCATTATAAATAAATTTGAATCGAATTGAATACATTAAGGCCAGAGCATAACACACACACGGTAAAATGGAAAATAACACAACAAATAAAACTGTCAGTGAGGGTCCATCCCCAAACGATGGACCAAATCCCAGTACAGAACAGAACCCTAAAGAACAAGAACAAACTAAAGCTTCAACCAGCTATGAATGGGCCCTCGCACTTCGCGTGTATTTGACGGAGCAGCAGCCGTGATATCACTACTGGAGGTCTGTTGACATGGCTCTGAATTTTCAGGATTATCTAACACTGTGTGAATGAGTAAAATATTATTTCCTGTCTGCGGTATGTGGTGCTGGAGATGACTTCTTAGAAACTGTGTAATGTCGGCTTCACTTCCTGTTGCATGTAGGGAATACTACATAAGTGAAATACTAATGCAGCAACACATTTACCAGAAGGCAACTGACATGGATCTACATTTTCATGAATATTGGACATTGCATGTAGGAGATGACTATCACTTCCTGTGTCCACTATGTGGCGCTAGAGAACACCCACTAATTATACGCCATGTTGCTGTATATCATGTGTAGAACACACCATGTAAATTTCATGTAAAGTGGATGATGTAGGTGGCACTATGACTAAATATTTTACATGTAGATGTGTTCAGGTTAAGTCTGAAAATGTTACATCTGCCAAATTTACATATACATCAAATTTAAAGGTTGGGGCTTTGACTTTGAAAATGTATAGGGGGTGCCTTCGAGCCATTTTGCCACATCCAACCCCAAGACCCACATCAGATAACAAGTTACGCCACTTCTGATGCATGTGCAAATTTTTGTGAGTTTTTGAGTTTGCACCTCAAAAATGCTCAAAGTAATTAGGGTGCCGACATGCCACCCCCAAGCCCAACTGTTTGAACAACGTTTCATGAGTTTTTGCCCGTGTTCGTAAAATGAAAATTGATGCATGAAATCCAAGATGGCTGACTTCCAACCAAATTTCATGAACATCCAAGCAAGTTAACGGCCCTGCATTTGGAGGCATCATGGAGCCTGCTGGCTACGCCCGATCACTGCAGATCAGTTCTGACATGTGCACTGATTTTCGTGACTTTTTGAGCGTCCTAAGCCCCTCAAAAATGCAATGGCGTACAATAATAATAATAATAATAATAATAATAATAATGATCTCTACAAAAACAATTGGTTCCTTTCACTTTCAATGCCACTTTCGTGCCCTAATAACAACTATTCAATAGCATAAAGAGTCCTGGGACGAGTGATGCTAACGGTGTGTTTACACCAAATGCAAAGCAAAGTTTTTGCATGATGAGTACAAAGTCAATGCAAAGACGTCAAAGACGTATTCACGCAAGTTGAAAATACTTGAGGAAAGAATCTGTGTGAATTGCTGTGATGGACCAGAGACTCAGTCGCGGCTTGCTGACAGACAGCTGCTGAGAGTCCGGATCACGTTGGTGCTGCTGCTGATTTCTGGAGGAGTAAACACAGACTGGACCACCACACCGGTCACACCAGATTCTGCTCTAGTCCAGAGCTACCGGTGGGAGGATTAAAAAATGGATTTATCTTCACTAACTTAGCCGGAGCTAAAACCAAATTCACACACAGCCCTCAGCTGCTGTCTTCAATAATAAACATCTTAAATACCAGTGAGTTTATATGATTTTAAAGTTCTGCAGTATGTAAGTATCTGTGTATAAACATGTCGCTTCCATATTTATGCCTTTAGATGACACTGAGTGTGGATGGAGCAGCCCCAGTGTTAGCATCAGTGTTAGCATCAGTGTTAGCATCAGTGTTAGCATAGCTCTGATCAATCTGAACTCCCTTCAGAAAAGAGACAAAGCATGAATTCAAATGTTTTACAAATTGGCATCACAATGTAGTTATTTCTGCATCCTTTTAATCCATTTATTGAATGTAAATAACAGAAAAATCTAAGTTTATTTTGGGTTCATACGACTTTAAGGTCTGTAATTGTTGTCTGAGAGGTGCAGTAAATTAACAGATGTTTGCAGGGAGGATTGTTAGGTTAATGCAGTTTATCACAGCAACATGAACAGAGACGAATAGATAATGTATCTCTCAGTGTTTATATTTAAGTGTGAAGTTAGTAAGTGTGTAAGTGAAAAAGGAAAAGGGATAAACATGGTAACTGAGCGTCTACATTGGTACTGTTGTCTAAAACAGTAATATCTAACAATGTGTATCAGTGGTCCTGCACAGAGCCGAGTAAACTCTACACAACTTTCACCCAAAACAGTGATAAGGAAAAAAAACATAAAGAAATAGCAACACAAACGAAAGATGCTTCTATAAATTCTCCTGCTCAGGAAGTCGTCCGCCTCCTGTGGACTTCTGAAGGTGCACTCCTCTCTGTTGAACGTGAAGCATAAGCTGACTAGGTGACATCTGGAACCACACTCCTCTCTGGAGAAGCTGTTCTTGGCCTCCCTTGCCTGGGCTGACAGATCCTGGCGGATGTCTTGCTGCCCTGGTAGGCGAGCTTGCTTTTCTCCCTGACCGCTGTAAGAATCCTTTGACTGTCATTGAAACTGTGCAGTTTGATGATAACAGGCCCGTTATAGTTTTTCTTTAGCGGCCGGGGGCTCTGTGTCCCGTCGATCTTAATGGTTCCCCATTTGGTCTCCAGTCCCAGTGTGTCTGGAAAAACCTGATTACCTGCTTCCCTTCTGCACCTTCTTCAAAACCGATGACTCGTATGTTAACTCTGCAGCTCCTATTTTCGCGGCCCTCAGCTCGGTTGCTTAAGGTCTTAACTCTTTGCTCCAGTTTAGCAACCCTGCCCTCCAGAGAAGATGTGCAGTATTCACCCTCAGCTCTCTGTTTCAGTTCAGCGCTGTCTTCAGTGCGGTTACTCAGTCTGTCCAGACTGCAGTTCAGTAAATTTCTGCTCAATAAGTGCGCTAATCTTCCCTGTCACGTTACACTGGTGACTATTTCCTTTAGTTCCAGACATGTTTCCGAATAAAAGTGACTTAAGTAACTGTGTCATAATCTGTCAGAAACAGGAAGTAATCGGCCCGGGAGGTTGGCGGCAATGATCCTCTCACTCTTTATGTTTAATGTTATGCAATGAAATATATTACAACAGAAGAAATTAGCAAACATTTTGAAATCACTGTATTAAAAACACATTAACGTCACAGCTAATGACAGTTAGTTACCTTGAGCCACCTGTCTGTTGACATCCATGCTGTGTTCTTTACTTCCCTCCCCGATGTTCTCCACGAGGATCTTCATCAGCACACCGAGGTCTTCCTCACCAAGACTCATCTGACAGATAAACATGACAGTTTAATTACGAGTCTGAAGAACAATCCGACTTTGACTTCAAACACACATGAGACGTACGTTCAGGGACCGCAGGACTCCCTGGACCTGGACTCCCGGGATCTTGGTGAACCATGAAGCTGCCAGGTTTCTGGTGACGAGTAGCTCCAAGTTGATTGGCTGAAGGATCTCAATGTCTGGCTGAGAGGAGTCTCTCTTCAGTGTGGTTCTGAAAATGATGTGACATTTAGTCATCTTTCTGTTGACAGTTTGGTCTTCATCAGGTGTGTTCAAGGACGCTCAGACATCTGAGTCAGCAGTTAAACAGAAACAACCAAATTCACAGAGTTCATTATTTTCTGCACTGTTTTATAGATCTTTAATGAATTCGTTCAAACATTTTGCTTAATCTGTTGGTATTCTTCTCTTCTCAGGGAGGTAAATGTGTGCAGAAGAATCACTGATAATCAAGAGAAAAGCCTGTAAAACTGAATGAACATTAGAATAATCGCTTTAAGAGTTCCTTCAGTGTGTCAGTTCCCTTCAAACATCTTTCACATCTTCATCTGTACAAACTGACAGACATGTTTCTCTTTCTTCTCTCTGCCATCTCTCAGCTTTTTAAATAGCTCCAAATCATAACGAAGGTATCACCCTGAACGTGTTATCACATCAACACATTCAGTATACAAAGTCCCAACTGGTCAAAGCAGACGGCGCCAGCTAGAGTCCGGTTCTGCTGGAGGTTTCTTCCCGTTAAACTGGACTGTTGGGTCTCTGTAGGTTAAAGAGTTCAGTCTGGACCTGCTCTATGTGGAACAGCCCTGAGATAACTTCTGTTGGGATTTGGTGCTTTATAAATAAAACTGAATCAAAAATTTGAATTGAATTTTAGTTTTAGTTAGAATTTCACTTCTTTTTAAAGGTTTTAACTTGTTTTTCACACATTTCTACATGTTTGTATTTATATGTGTTTCACTGCCCTTTGGATGCCCTTTGACAGATGAAGTGTTGTGATACCTGGAGAGTTTCAGCTGTGTCAGCTTCATGTCCATCTTCTCCACCACAGCGGGCAGAGAGAAGCCTTCAGCTGGCAGCAGCACGAAGCTGTTTCCCACCGTGATCAGACCCAGATCCACCACCACGGCATTATGGGAGGTGGACGACTGGGGGATGATGATGAGCGGCGCCTTCAGGTTGATGTCCATGGAGAGACGGAAGCTCTTCTGAGCGAAGTCCCGAACGCTGGACGCCGCCTTCTCTGCCGCCTGAGCCGTCGCGGCGCTCAGAGCCTCTTTAGCCGTCTGGAAGTTATCGACAAACATCTGAAGAACAAAACAAGTCCAGAGTGAGAAGACAAACAACGTACGGCGTCACGTGATGAAGACTTACAGATAGACGCCATGAAGGAGTGTTCAGGAGGACTTGTGGTCATTTCTGTTTCATAAACCTGAACCTCACTGTCATAACAAATCCACTCAGCGAGCACTTTATTAGGAACACCTGTACAATCTACTGCGATCCAACACAACAGCTCTGCCGTCAGTTCTACTGTTATGAAGCAGCTATATTTTCAGTTTTTGATGACTTTGTCAGAAAGCTGATAATTATGTTTTTATTGAGGTCATGGTGGGTTGTGCTGGTCTACTGTAGTGTTTTATATTCTACAGGGTTCCAAATATTTTGCCCCCCTCATGTATGTTAATGGGTTTAATATGATATATATAATATAAAGCAGTCAAGTAGACCTCAGTAATAAACATTAATTAGAATTTATGGCAGAGCTGTTCTATTGCATTGCATCAGATTACACAAGTATTCCTAATAAAGTGCTCAGGAAGTGTAATATGTATATAATATAAACACATATGTGTTTTTGCATTTACACATCAACTGCTATATTTGAACAAAGCTTCGTTAATATGAAGATTTTACAAACAATAAATACAAGACTGAAATATAAAAAGTTTATGAAACAAAAGAGTTCAAAAGCATTTTTAAGAGAGTGAGTTGACACAAGCAGAGGTCATGTGACTGATGGGGGGGCAGTGAGGGGGTTAATGATGGCAGCACAGTGAGTTGCATAGCACTGATGTGACATGTTGTACATTGCAACATTCATTTCTGTATTCATTCATTCATCCTTTCATCCCTCTGTCCATGCTCAGCCTGTCAACAATAGGAGCGCTTGTTCTGATGTCCCTGACGTCACAGATGGGCGGGATTCCCTGCATCAGGCAGAGTTTAAAGAGCCAGATGTGTTTAGCTAATGTGACTCATTTTTAACAGAAATCTAGATACAGCATCAGTTATCTATAAATATAGACGGATAGGAACGCTACATGTGATTGATTATGTGACACTAACAGTAGAGCAGAGATGTGGTTTCTGATGATGTCGACACTCATCACATACTGATGCAGAAACATACAGAAGTGTTGGTGAGTTCTTAAAGATTCTCCAGTGTCTGAGCTTTAAGACTCAGCTGCCGACATATTACATTGATTATTGGAGATATCAGCTGCTGATCAGACAGCAGACAAACAATAAATGTTATAAAAGTTCATTAAAGTTTCTGTTCAACAGTGACTCAAATCTCAGATGATGTTCAATGTGATGAATCTGCAACGAGTTCCTATTCTTCCGCTCTGATGTCTGTGACTGTCTGTCTTTCTCCTCTCCAGCCGTCTGAGGGTTTAAACGCTGTTACAATGAGTCGCTCACATTCAGATTAAACCGAGTCCACGACTGAAAGCAACACTGAGTCGAGGACGAGGGTTAAGCTGCTCGCAGCAAGCGCGTCTCATTGGTAACCTTAAAGCGGGTGATAATTAAGGTGGACTGAAGGTGCAGTGGGGTCAGTTCAGAGCTGCATGCTGAAAGCTGTACCTCGTCAGCAGACGCATACTGAATGCTAAAAGAAGCCTGGAAGGACAAGACACATCAACAAGACAAGAAACATGAGAGACAAGAAGGAAACTGTAGAGAAACATGCAACATCAGAGTGTAAGGATCACTTTTAAAGTTTAAGCTTCTAAATTAATTCTTCCACAGTGACTGAGTTTCTATTTAAGATAATAATAGTTTATAGTTTCAGCTTCACCTGTTTTTATTTTATTTATTTACTTCCAGGCTGCTGCCAGAATCACTGCATGTCTTACTGAGAAATGTCATTATTGATCATGTCAGCGGGCACAGTTTTATAATGTCTGAGAGAGTTTTGTGTTTGTTATCAGGTTATCAGCACACATGTGCCTGATATGAATGATGATGGATGAGTATCAGGGTTTTAGAGAACAGTAATGAAAGATCATCTTCTTCAGTTTAATCATGTTGTGATGTTTGGAACTACGGTTCCCATCATGCTTTGGGTATTATAATGTCGGAGTCAGTGAGCTCTGTATTGATCTTTATATTTCTTTGCCTGTCTGATCACAGCAGAGTGAGTTTATGTCTGTGTGACTCACATGTAAACGATGTGGTGTTGATGATTCCTGCAGTAAAATATAAAGTCTGTACACACAGACACAGTTAAAGTGATGTCATCAGTGATGTCACTCACAGCTGTGTTCAGTTCATGTTCCCGGTCTAACACCGATCACCTTCATCCTATGATGAAACATTTCTTTCTGGGAGATTTAGGACTGACGTGTTAGACAGCGCTCTTCATCATCATCATCATCATCATCATCATCACAACACCACATGAGGAAGAATGATGTTCATCCCTCCAGAAGAGTTCAGAGACTGTAGGATCAATAACAAGGCTGATGAACATCATTCTTCATAAAGATCTTCCTCCTGTGGTGTTGTGATGATGATGATGATGATGATGAAGAGCGCTGTCTAACACGTCAGCTGGGTTGAGATCAGGTGACTGTGAAGAGACCATCAGGATAAAGCTGATCACTCACAACTACTCTGTATTGATTAGCAGTGACCCTTCCCCAAACCATGCCAGCATAACAGAGCCCCCAGACCCCCTCACTGTAGGGGTCCAGCATCCAGACCTGGACCAGGTTTTCCTTCCATTTGTCACCTGTCTGTATGTGTGTTGTGTGCATATGTATATATAATGTGTCTGAGCAGGCGTCTGACCAGCAGTGACATCAGGAACTTGTGCAGGTAGACGATCTGGATGCAGCCCAGACGCATCGTGACCTTCCCGTCCACCTTCGACGTGTCGCTGTATCCGTCCCCCACCGTCGCCCCCGGAAACAGGGACAGTTTAAAGCTGAACACCTCCTCACCCATGATGGACACGGCCTGCCGGGAGAGAGGGGGCAGGTCTACATCATCTCATGAAGCTCATGTTAACACTTAGACAGCGGCTCAGACATCACAACCTCATGTGATGTTGAACCTTTGAATACAAACATAACGTGTTTGTTTCCTGCACTAAAAGACAGAAACCTTCTTCTTCATGTACGTCAGAGTGAAGATGTGCTGAAGTCTTTATGGACACATTTACAAAACCTTGATGCGGATCAGACCTCTGCAGAGCGGAGCAGTCATGAGAAACAGAAACAGTCATGACTATAAGGTGTTTTTCTGACGGACCTTCTTGTGGACGGTTTTGGGGTTGACGTCGGTGACCACGATGTCTCTGAGTCGGGCGAACACCTCCGTCTGCTTCGCCTGCACCAACACTGATGCATCGATTCCTGCAGGGCGGCGACAGTCGGTGACATGTCATCATTTATGGTTAAATTGTTTCTGTCGGCTGTTTAATAACTGACTGGACCTGCAGGTAGCGTGACATCATGTGCACATACTACCTGTTCAGGTGGTTTGATTTCATACCCTGCACTCTGATGTCAGCGATGCTGCAGCGATCGTCACACACCTCCACGTGGAAACAGCCCAACATGGCGAACAGTTTGAAGCTGAACATGCCACCATCTTTGGCTTCTTTAGATGCTGCAGAGAGAAAACAAACAGATGACTTCCTTCCTGTCACACTGACACACCTGTCAGTGACGTCTGGACTCACCTGTCCTGCCCTGGCCGGCCTTCTCCACCTGCTTCTTGGAGTCCGGGTTGCGTGCGGCGCTAAACTGCAGCGGCACAGCGCTGCTCAGGTAGTTGATTGTTGACAGCAGAGCTTTAGTATGAAGGAGGAAGTCCAGAGAGGAAAACTCCACCTGCAACAGCAGCAGGTAAAGAGACACCTGTAAAAACCTGTCAGTCACAAACTGACTCAAAAACAAAGATGAATGAAATGTTTCCTTTCAGCTTCAGTTTGAACCTCAAAGTTCAATATTTTAAATATATTTTAAATAATATTTCACTTTTTAATGAGTAAATGTGTAAAATATTCAAACCTGCTTCTGTTTCATATTTTACTTTATTATAATTAATCAAACGTCTCAGAAACAAACCAAAATCATTTGATCATCTATAATAATAATATATATAATTATATATAGTATATAATATATATTTAACCTTCAGAAACAGCTGAAACAAACCAAAATCATTTAATCATCTGTGTTAACATGAAGCGAAACAGTCAGAGTTTATTTCTGTTTATATAATTATATCTATTATATATATTATATATAATAGATATAATAGATATAATTATAATATATATAATTATATATATTATATATAATATATATAATATATATAATATATAATATATATAATAGATATAATTATAATATATATAATTATATATATTATATATAATATATATAATTATATATAATATATATATTTAACCTTCAGAAACAGCTGAAGACGTCGCCTTGGATTTTTCTCTTTTTTTCTGATATTTTATAGATTAATTCATAGATTAAAAACAGCAGATTGAGACTGAAAACAAATGAAACTATTTATTAACTAAATATTAATAACTATTGATCATGTAACAGTTTCAGAACATTTGTGCTTCATGAGCTCATAATGCATTAATTGTGTTAATTGACCCTTTTTTAATTTTTATTTTTTAATGATGTACTTTTGTATTAATACGTATTTGTGTTTATGTTTACTTCAACTAATAAACAGCTTTAAATAGAACACATAACAACAAAACATCATTAAAATGAAACAGCTTAGACTCTCTACGCCCTGCCTCGCCTCTGTTACTATGGAAACGCCTCCTCGACCCACCTTCAGTGTTTGCTCGGTGTTGTTGAACAGCGTCTGGAAGCTGGGACCGCCGGGGTCGGCCTGCAGGACCACAAACATGTTGCATCATTTACAGACCTGAACGTAAAGACTTCTACTGGATATTTGAACCTGCAGGTTTATACTGACGGGAGACTTTTCACTGCTGCCTGCTTCTAAACTGAACAGAAGTCTGCAGAGTTCTGATGGTCTTTAGCGTCTGTCTGGAGGTTTAACTCCCAGCTGACTGATGCTGCTCACACTTATACTCGATATACATTCGACACTTTAAAAAACCTGACGTGGTTTGACACAGACTCTGGTTTCCTCTGCAGCTTCATACTGGTCTACCTGAGCTCCAGTCGTGTGTCTGAGCGTGTCAGGTGAGTCTGCAGGTGAACAGGTGACTGTGTTTGTGCTCACCTTGATGAACTCCACCTTCAGCAGGCTGGAGCCCTGCTGCTCTGAGGAGCTGATCAGGTGCAGAGGATGATTCCTGCCGTCTGAAACAGATCAACACATACAGACTGGATGAGCTCTGGATGGACTGAAGAGCTGCTTCATCTGTTTCTGCTCTTTAAACTTTCACCTACATTCTGTGTTCATTGTTTTGAAGCAGTTTGGTGTTATTTTCACCTGGGTGCCAGTCAGACCGTAGTCTGACACATTTTGTATACCAACCGAACCAAAAGCCTCCAGAAAATATACGACACTCATATGAACCCAAACCAATAAAATTCATAAGGTCTTATTATGCTTTGGAGAAACAGTTTTTTCCATTTATGGGCATCTTCATATATTTATTAATCTGAACTGTGCTGCCTTCTAAATGTTGTCTCTTGCTGTATATTTATTGCCCTTTGACTCCGATGAGGCTCGCCAGGTTGGAGGTTAGCGAGGGAGAGACAGCGTGATACCTGGAGAACAACCAGCTCCTCAAGCACAATCATAAAAATACCAAGTCAGTCTCCGTAATATAAACTTTAAAGAGGCTGGGTTCAAACCTCGCAGGGCACGAGGCAGTTGGTGATTGGACTGGCTAACGGTGAAGGTGTGGTTTATAAAATATGAATCCGATTTCTCTGACAGGTCTGATGCAGCAGCTTTGAATGAAGTGGGCGATCACCACACTCCCCCCCTTTAGTGAAAGTAAGTGAAAGTGTAAGGCAGTGCTGGACTTCCTGTCCTCTTTATAATCCCACATTCCATTTATCAAATGATCCAGAGTTCGATAAATAGAGTTTCAAGTCCGACCTCGACTCACCGATGTCTGGACCCATTACATCACCAGAACATTTCTGTGAGCAGGACCCGTCTGAAAGGTGTTTCTGTCAGTTACTCATGCTGCTTTTGTGTCATTTTCAGGTGATTACAGCTGATGGCCGATTCATTAACTGATTAGTTTTAGCCAATCAGGGATCATTACATCACTTATTGAACATAAAATCATGATGTGAGTGCTGTACCTGGCACGTCGCAGTAGTCCAATGTGACTCTGTGCAGGTAGGAGGTGACGCTCAGGTCGAAGCTCCGCCTCTTCCCTTCAGCTCCCAGCTGAAAGATGCTGAAGGACAGGACGGTCTTCTCCTGGTCCACCTGCCGGGTCAGCTCCAGCAGCACCTGAACACACCACGGTCACTGCTGACTCTGAGGAGCTGGATATCAAACTTTATTCACGTCAAAACTCCTAAAAGCAAACAAACCTCTTTGACTTCAAACTTGAAGTGAACGTCGGTGAGTTCCTCCAGAGCTGAGCGCTGGTGATCCTCATCTATCGACTTCTCACTGGTGTCTTCATCTGAATCTGACACGTGGCAACAGAAATGTCAATCGTAATATAAGAATGATTCTTTAAACGCATAAACAATAAGCCTAAATAAAGCCGGATAAACAAGGAATGAACCATGTGATGACTGTATATATACACTGTCTATAGTAACATATATAGTTTTCAACCTGTTTCCATGGCATCAAGGAGGGAGGGGTGAAGGTTGAGGACTTGCGGCCTCACCTCCGCCAACGACAGCGCCTGCAGCAGGAAACATGCCCAAATATGGCCGCATAAGTACTCAGCTGCAGCCTGACTATTACTCCCCAAAACATTCCCCAGCACACCCAGTAACTCCCAGTATCAGTCACCAAAACTTCCATTTGTTTCAATCCTAAACGTTCCCTGTGACTCCACATCACTCCTGTAAACCAGCCTCATCATTCACCGAAGTTTTCTTCACTCCCTCAAACCTGCTCGACCCCAAACTTTCACCGTCACTGTTCCCAGTTCTCTGCCATTACCTCCCAGTGCAATCCTCCAAACCTCTTCCCATCACTCTCCAAAACATCCCTCTGTCACCCCCTTACTTCTCCCCGGTCACTCCCAAAACCCTGAGACTCGCTGACAGACTGAACTTTAAACTGTGAGAAAGCGCTGACAGCTTTTAACAGGGTCTTTATTTCTGTGACTGTAAGTTAAAGTTGGACTGAACCAAGCGCACCTTCCCGGTGGGCGTGGAGGGAGAGGAGCCTATGTGGGGCAGCGGGATGCTGTCAACCAGATCCAGAATGTTCTGGATCTTCTGGTCCGAGATCTTAACATGCAACAGCGGCAGCTCGCCTGACACCTTAAACCTGAAGAACAAAGACATTTTTAAACATTCTGGTAACGTGCAGGTGAGACAGCGAGTGAGTCTTCTGTCCACAGGTGAGATCCATACCTGGGCATCCGGGCGTCCTTCTCCACCATACACTTCGCCAGCTGGACAGTGAAGTCCATCGGCTGCAGGATGTGTTGGACGGACGAAGCCTGCAGCCGAGCTGCCTTCCAGGCCTCACCTGCGACCAATCAATAACAGATTCAATAAGGAGAAAGCCTGAAGTCTCGGTGTGTAGTTATATATAGGGTTATAGGGTTAGTTGTATAGTTGTGTAGGTGTGTAGTTGTGTGTAGTTATATATAGGGTTATAGGGTTAGTTGTATAGTTGTATAGTTGTGTAGTTGTGTGTAGTTGTATAGTTGTGTAGTTGTATGGTTGTGTAGTTGTGTGTAGTTGTATAGTTGTGTAATTGTATAGTTGTGTAGTTGTATAGTTGTATAGTTGTGTGTAGTTGTGTGTAGTTGTATAGTTGTGTAGTTGTATAGTTGTATAGGTGTGTAGTTGTGTGTAGTTGTATAGTTGTGTAGTTGTATAGTTGTGTAGTTGTATAGTTGTATAGGTGTGTAGTTGTGTGTAGTTGTATAGTTGTGTAGTTGTATGGTTGTGTAGTTGTGTGTAGTTGTATAGTTGTGTAGTTGTATAGTTGTGTAGTTGTATAGTTGTATAGTTGTGTGTAGTTGTGTGTAGTTGTATAGTTGTGTAGTTGTATAGTTGTATAGGTGTGTAGTTGTGTGTAGTTGTATAGTTGTGTAGTTGTATGGTTGTGTAGTTGTGTGTAGTTGTATAGTTGTGTAGTTGTATAGTTGTGTAGTTGTATAGTTGTGTAGTTGTATAGTTGTATAGTTGTGTGTAGTTGTGTGTAGTTGTGTGTAGTTATATATGAGTGTGTATTATTTACCTGACTTGCTGTGTGTAGTTGTATAGTTGTAGAGTTGTGTAGGTGTGTAGTTGTGTGTAGTTGTGTGTAGTTGTGTATAGTTGTATAGGTGTGTAGTTGTGTGTAGTTGTATAGTTGTGTAGTTGTATGGTTGTGTAGTTGTGTGTAGTTGTATAGTTGTGTAGTTGTATAGTTGTGTAGTTGTATAGTTGTATAGTTGTGTGTAGTTGTGTGTAGTTGTATAGTTGTGTAGTTGTATAGTTGTATAGGTGTGTAGTTGTGTGTAGTTGTATAGTTGTGTAGTTGTATAGTTGTGTAGTTGTATAGTTGTATAGTTGTGTGTAGTTGTGTGTAGTTGTATAGTTGTGTAGTTGTATAGTTGTATAGGTGTGTAGTTGTGTGTAGTTGTATAGTTGTGTAGTTGTATGGTTGTGTAGTTGTGTGTAGTTGTATAGTTGTGTAGTTGTATAGTTGTGTAGTTGTATAGTTGTGTAGTTGTATAGTTGTGTAGTTGTGTGTAGTTGTGTGTAGTTGTGTGTAGTTATATATGAGTGTGTATTATTTACCTGACTTGCTGTGTGTAGTTGTATAGTTGTAGAGTTGTGTAGGTGTGTAGTTGTGTGTAGTTGTGTGTAGTTGTGTATAGTTGTATAGGTGTGTAGTTGTGTGTAGTTGTATAGTTGTGTAGTTGTATGGTTGTGTAGTTGTGTGTAGTTGTATAGTTGTGTAGTTGTATAGTTGTGTAGTTGTATAGTTGTATAGTTGTGTGTAGTTGTGTGTAGTTATATATGAGTGTGTATTATTTACCTGACTTGCTGTGTGTAGTTGTATAGTTGTAGAGTTGTGTAGGTGTGTAGTTGTGTGTAGTTGTGTGTAGTTGTATAGGTGTGTAGTTGTGTGTAGTTGTGTGTAGTTGTGTGTAGTTGTGTGTAGTTGTATATGAGTGTGTATTACTTACCTGACTTGCTGTAGAGCACCTGGACTCTCTGTGTGTAGTTGTGTAGTTGTGTGTAGTTGTGTGTAGTTGTGT
The DNA here is from genome assembly GCF_914725855.1 of Thunnus albacares. NCBI lineage: Eukaryota > Metazoa > Chordata > Actinopteri > Scombriformes > Scombridae > Thunnus > Thunnus albacares. Next base: position 41,115,894 of record NC_058106.1, read on the forward strand.
GTAGTTATATAGTTGTGTATAGTTGTGTAGTTGTGTAGTTGTGTGTAGTTATATATAGGGTTATAGGGTTAGTTGTATAGTTGTATAGTTGTGTAGTTGTGTGTAGTTGTATAGTTGTGTAGTTGTATGGTTGTGTAGTTGTGTGTAGTTGTATAGTTGTGTAGTTGTATAGTTGTGTAGTTGTATAGTTGTATAGGTGTGTAGTTGTGTGTAGTTGTATAGTTGTGTAGTTGTATAGTTGTGTAGTTGTATAGTTGTATAGTTGTGTGTAGTTGTGTGTAGTTGTATAGTTGTGTAGTTGTATAGTTGTATAGGTGTGTAGTTGTGTGTAGTTGTATAGTTGTGTAGTTGTATGGTTGTGTAGTTGTGTGTAGTTGTATAGTTGTGTAGTTGTATAGTTGTGTAGTTGTATAGTTGTATAGTTGTGTGTAGTTGTGTGTAGTTGTATAGTTGTGTAGTTGTGTGTAGTTGTATAGTTGTGTAGTTGTATAGTTGTGTAGTTGTATAGTTGTATAGTTGTGTGTAGTTGTGTGTAGTTGTATAGTTGTGTAGTTGTATAGTTGTATAGGTGTGTAGTTGTGTGTAGTTGTATAGTTGTGTAGTTGTATGGTTGTGTAGTTGTGTGTAGTTGTATAGTTGTGTAGTTGTATAGTTGTGTAGTTGTATAGTTGTGTAGTTGTATAGTTGTATAGTTGTGTGTAGTTGTGTGTAGTTGTGTGTAGTTATATATGAGTGTGTATTATTTACCTGACTTGCTGTGTGTAGTTGTATAGTTGTAGAGTTGTGTAGGTGTGTAGTTGTGTGTAGTTGTGTGTAGTTGTGTATAGTTGTATAGGTGTGTAGTTGTGTGTAGTTGTATAGTTGTGTAGTTGTATGGTTGTGTAGTTGTGTGTAGTTGTATAGTTGTGTAGTTGTATAGTTGTGTAGTTGTATAGTTGTATAGTTGTGTGTAGTTGTGTGTAGTTATATATGAGTGTGTATTATTTACCTGACTTGCTGTGTGTAGTTGTATAGTTGTAGAGTTGTGTAGGTGTGTAGTTGTGTGTAGTTGTGTGTAGTTGTATAGGTGTGTAGTTGTGTGTAGTTGTGTGTAGTTGTGTGTAGTTGTGTGTAGTTGTATATGAGTGTGTATTACTTACCTGACTTGCTGTAGAGCACCTGGACTCTCTGTGTGTAGTTGTGTAGTTGTGTGTAGTTGTGTGTAGTTATATAGTTGTGTATAGTTGTGTAGTTGTGTAGTTGTGTGTAGTTATATATAGGGTTATAGGGTTAGTTGTATAGTTGTATAGTTGTGTAGTTGTGTGTAGTTGTATAGTTGTGTAGTTGTATGGTTGTGTAGTTGTGTGTAGTTGTATAGTTGTGTAGTTGTATAGTTGTGTAGTTGTATAGTTGTATAGTTGTGTGTAGTTGTGTGTAGTTGTATAGTTGTGTAGTTGTATAGTTGTATAGGTGTGTAGTTGTGTGTAGTTGTATAGTTGTGTAGTTGTATAGTTGTGTAGTTGTATAGTTGTATAGTTGTGTGTAGTTGTGTGTAGTTGTATAGTTGTGTAGTTGTATAGTTGTATAGGTGTGTAGTTGTGTGTAGTTGTATAGTTGTGTAGTTGTATGGTTGTGTAGTTGTGTGTAGTTGTATAGTTGTGTAGTTGTATAGTTGTGTAGTTGTATAGTTGTATAGTTGTGTGTAGTTGTGTGTAGTTATATATGAGTGTGTATTATTTACCTGACTTGCTGTGTGTAGTTGTATAGTTGTAGAGTTGTGTAGGTGTGTAGTTGTGTGTAGTTGTGTGTAGTTGTGTATAGTTGTATAGGTGTGTAGTTGTGTGTAGCTGTATAGTTGTGTAGTTGTATGGTTGTGTAGTTGTGTGTAGTTGTATAGTTGTGTAGTTGTATAGTTGTGTAGTTGTATAGTTGTATAGTTGTGTGTAGTTGTGTGTAGTTATATATGAGTGTGTATTATTTACCTGACTTGCTGTGTGTAGTTGTATAGTTGTAGAGTTGTGTAGGTGTGTAGTTGTGTGTAGTTGTGTGTAGTTGTATAGGTGTGTAGTTGTGTGTAGTTGTGTGTAGTTGTGTGTAGTTGTGTGTAGTTGTATATGAGTGTGTATTACTTACCTGACTTGCTGTAGAGCACCTGGACTCTCTGTGTGTAGTTGTGTAGTTGTGTGTAGTTGTGTGTAGTTGTGTGTAGTTATATAGTTGTGTATAGTTGTGTAGTTGTGTAGTTGTGTGTAGTTGTATAGTTGTGTATAGTTGTGTAGTTGTGTAGTTGTGTGTAGTTGTGTGTAGTTGTGTGTAGTTGTGTGTAGTTGTGTGTATTACTTACCTGACTTGCTGTAGAGCACCTGGACTCTCTGTGTGTAGTTGTATAGTTGTGTAGTTGTGTGTAGTTGTGTGTAGTTGTGTGTATTATTTACCTGACTTGCTGTAGAGCACCTGGACTCTCTGTGTGTAGTTGTGTGTAGTTGTGTAGTTGTGTGTAGTTGTATAAGTGTGTATTATTTACCTGACTTGCTGTAGAGCACCTGGACTCGTCGCAGCTCAACGCTGTATCTCTCGTATGCTCGATCCATGATCTCCTCCAGAGAAGAAAAGGACGACGACGAACTGAAACCGCTCTGCTCCACACTGTTCAACTGAAAACACACATGTTCTAATTAACACACGTGTTCTAATTAACACATGTTCTAATCAACACATGTTCTAATTAACACACGTGTTCTAATTAACACATGTTCTAATCAACACACATGTTCTAATTAACACACGTGTTCTAATCGACACGTTCTAATCAACACATGTTCTAATCAACACACATGTTCTAATTAACACACGTGTTCTAATCGACACGTTCTAATCAACACACATGTTCTAATCAACACATGTTCTAATCAACACACATGTTCTAATTAACACACGTGTTCTAATCGACACGTTCTAATTAACACACGTGTTCTAATCACACGTGTTCTAATCAACACATGTTCTAATCAACACATGTTCTAATCAACACACGTGTTCTAATCAACACATGTTCTAATTAACACACGTGTTCTAATCAACACATGTTCTAATCAACACACATGTTCTAATCAACACACGTGTTCTAATCAACACACGTGTTCTAATCAACACACGTGTTCTAATCAACACACATGTTCTAATTAACACACATGTTCTAATGGACACGTTCTAATCAACACACGTGTTCTAATCAACACATGTTCTAATTAACACACGTGTTCTAATCGACACGTTCTAATCAACACACGTGTTCTAATCAACACACGTGTTCTAATCAACACACGTGTTCTAATCAACACGTGTTCTAATAAACACGTGTTCTAATCAACACATGTTCTAATTAACACACGTGTTCTAATCGACACACGTGTTCTAATCAACACACATGTTCTAATTAACACACATGTTCTAATCAACACGTTCTAATCAACACACATGTTCTAATTAACACACGTGTTCTAATCGACACGTTCTAATCAACACACGTGTTCTAATTAACACACGTGTTCTAATCAACACACGTGTTCTAATCAACACACGTGTTATAATCAACACGTGTTCTAATAAACACGTGTTCTAATCAACACATGTTCTAATTAACACACGTGTTCTAATCAACACACGTGTTCTAATCAACACACGTGTTCTAATCAACACGTGTTCTAATAAACACGTGTTCTAATCAACACATGTTCTAATTAACACACGTGTTCTAATCGACACACATGTTCTAATCAACACACATGTTCTAATTAACACACATGTTCTAATTAACACACATGTTCTAATCGACACGTTCTAATCAACACACGTGTTCTAATCAACACATGTTCTAATTAACACACGTGTTCTAATCGACACGTTCTAATCAACACACGTGTTCTAATCAACACACGTGTTCTAATCAACACACGTGTTCTAATCAACACGTGTTCTAATAAACACGTGTTCTAATTAACACACGTGTTCTAATCGACACACGTGTTCTAATCGACACACGTGTTCTAATCAACACATGTTCTAATTAACACACATGTTCTAATCAACACACGTGTTCTAATCAACACATGTTCTAATTAACACACATGTTCTAATCAACACACGTGTTCTAATCAACACACGTGTTCTAATCAACACATCTTCTAATCAACACACATGTTCTAATGAACACACGTGTTCTAATCGACACGTTCTAATCAACACACGTGTTCTAATCAACACATGTTCTAATCAACACACGTGTTCTAATTAACACATGTTCTAATCAACACACATGTTCTAATTAACACACGTGTTCTAATCGACACGTTCTAATCAACACATGTTCTAATCAACACACATGTTCTAATTAACACACGTGTTCTAATCGACACGTTCTAATCAACACACATGTTCTAATCAACACATGTTCTAATCAACACACATGTTCTAATTAACACACGTGTTCTAATCGACACGTTCTAATTAACACACGTGTTCTAATCACACGTGTTCTAATCAACACATGTTCTAATCAACACATGTTCTAATCAACACACGTGTTCTAATCAACACATGTTCTAATTAACACACGTGTTCTAATCAACACATGTTCTAATCAACACACATGTTCTAATCAACACACGTGTTCTAATCAAAACACGTGTTCTAATCAACACACGTGTTCTAATCAACACGTTCTAATCAACACACATGTTCTAATTAACACACATGTTCTAATGGACACGTTCTAATCAACACACGTGTTCTAATCAACACATGTTCTAATTAACACACGTGTTCTAATCGACACGTTCTAATCAACACACGTGTTCTAATTAACACACGTGTTCTAATCAACACACGTGTTCTAATCAACACGTGTTCTAATAAACACGTGTTCTAATCAACACATGTTCTAATTAACACACGTGTTCTAATCGACACACGTGTTCTAATCAACACACATGTTCTAATTAACACACATGTTCTAATCAACACGTTCTAATCAACACACATGTTCTAATTAACACACGTGTTCTAATCGACACGTTCTAATCAACACACGTGTTCTAATTAACACACGTGTTCTAATCAACACACGTGTTCTAATCAACACACGTGTTCTAATCAACACGTGTTCTAATAAACACGTGTTCTAATCAACACATGTTCTAATTAACACACGTGTTCTAATCAACACACGTGTTCTAATCAACACACGTGTTCTAATCAACACGTGTTCTAATAAACACGTGTTCTAATCAACACATGTTCTAATTAACACACGTGTTCTAATCGACACACATGTTCTAATCAACACACATGTTCTAATCAACACACATGTTCTAATTAACACACATGTTCTAATTAACACACATGTTCTAATCGACACGTTCTAATCAACACACATGTTCTAATCAACACACATGTTCTAATTAACACACGTGTTCTAATCGACACGTTCTAATTAACACACGTGTTCTAATCACACGTGTTCTAATCAACACATGTTCTAATCAACACATGTTCTAATCAACACACGTGTTCTAATCAACACATGTTCTAATTAACACACGTGTTCTAATCAACACATGTTCTAATCAACACACATGTTCTAATCAACACACGTGTTCTAATCAACACACGTGTTCTAATCAACACACGTGTTCTAATCAACACACATGTTCTAATTAACACACATGTTCTAATGGACACGTTCTAATCAACACACGTGTTCTAATCAACACATGTTCTAATTAACACACGTGTTCTAATCGACACGTTCTAATCAACACACGTGTTCTAATTAACACACGTGTTCTAATCAACACACGTGTTCTAATCAACACACGTGTTCTAATCAACACGTGTTCTAATAAACACGTGTTCTAATCAACACATGTTCTAATTAACACACGTGTTCTAATCAACACACGTGTTCTAATCAACACACGTGTTCTAATCAACACGTGTTCTAATAAACACGTGTTCTAATCAACACATGTTCTAATTAACACACGTGTTCTAATCGACACACATGTTCTAATCAACACACATGTTCTAATTAACACACATGTTCTAATTAACACACATGTTCTAATCGACACGTTCTAATCAACACACGTGTTCTAATCAACACATGTTCTAATTAACACACGTGTTCTAATCGACACGTTCTAATCAACACACGTGTTCTAATCAACACATGTTCTAATTAACACACGTGTTCTAATCAACACACGTGTTCTAATCAACACACGTGTTCTAATCAACACACGTGTTCTAATCAACACGTGTTCTAATAAACACGTGTTCTAATCAACACATGTTCTAATTAACACACGTGTTCTAATCGACACGTTCTAATCAACACACGTGTTCTAATTAACACACGTGTTCTAATCAACACACGTGTTCTAATCAACACACGTGTTCTAATCAACACGTGTTCTAATAAACACGTGTTCTAATCAACACATGTTCTAATTAACACACGTGTTCTAATCGACACACGTGTTCTAATCAACACACATGTTCTAATTAACACACATGTTCTAATCAACACGTTCTAATCAACACACATGTTCTAATTAACACACGTGTTCTAATCGACACGTTCTAATCAACACACGTGTTCTAATTAACACACGTGTTCTAATCAACACACGTGTTCTAATCAACACACGTGTTCTAATCAACACGTGTTCTAATAAACACGTGTTCTAATCAACACATGTTCTAATTAACACACGTGTTCTAATCAACACACGTGTTCTAATCAACACACGTGTTCTAATCAACACGTGTTCTAATAAACACGTGTTCTAATCAACACATGTTCTAATTAACACACGTGTTCTAATCGACACACATGTTCTAATTAACACACATGTTCTAATCGACACGTTCTAATCAACACACGTGTTCTAATCAACACATGTTCTAATTAACACACGTGTTCTAATCGACACGTTCTAATCAACACACGTGTTCTAATTAACACACGTGTTCTAATCAACACACGTGTTCTAATCAACACACGTGTTCTAATCAACACGTGTTCTAATAAACACGTGTTCTAATCAACACATGTTCTAATTAACACACGTGTTCTAATCGACACACGTGTTCTAATCAACACATGTTCTAATTAACACACATGTTCTAATCAACACACGTGTTCTAATCAACACATGTTCTAATTAACACACATGTTCTAATCAACACACGTGTTCTAATCAACACACGTGTTCTAATCAACACATCTTCTAATCAACACACATGTTCTAATGAACACACGTGTTCTAATCGACACGTTCTAATCAACACACGTGTTCTAATCAACACATGTTCTAATCAACACACGTGTTCTAATCAACACACGTGTTCTAATCAACACATGTTCTAATCAACACATGTTCTAATCAACACACGTGTTCTAATCAACACACGTGTTCTAATCAACACATGTTCTAATCAACACACGTGTTCTAATCAACACAGATGTTCTAATCAACACATGTTCTAATCAACACAGATGTTCTAATCAACACATGTTCTAATTTCAACATGTGTTCTAATCAGCACACGTGTTCTAATCAACACATGTGTTCTAATTAACACACATGTTCTAATCAACACACGTGTTCTAATCAACACATGTTCTAATCAGCACACGTGTTCTAATCAACACATGTTCTAATTTCAACATGTGTTCTAATCAGCACACGTGTTCTAATCAACACATGTTCTAATTAACACAGGTGTTCTAATCAACACACGTGTTCTAATTAACACACGTGTTCTAATCAACACACGTGTTCTAATCAACACGTGTTCTAATAAACACGTGTTCTAATCAACACGTTCTAATCAACACACCTGTTCTAATTAACACACGTGTTCTAATCAACACACGTGTTCTAATCAACACGTGTTCTAATCAACACGTGTTCTAATAAACACGTTCTAATCAACACACCTGTTCTAATCAACACACATGTTCTAATCAACACACGTGTTCTAATCAACACATGTTCTAATCAGCACACGTGTTCTAATCAACACATGTTCTAATTTCAACATGTGTTCTAATCAGCACACGTGTTCTAATCAACACATGTTCTAATTAACACAGGTGTTCTAATCAACACACGTGTTCTAATCAACACACGTGTTCTAATCAACACGTGTTCTAATAAACACGTGTTCTAATCAACACGTTCTAATCAACACACCTGTTCTAATTAACACACGTGTTCTAATCAACACACGTGTTCTAATCAACACGTGTTCTAATCAACACACATGTTCTAATTAACACACATGTTCTAATTAACACACATGTTCTAATCGACACGTTCTAATCAACACACGTGTTCTAATCAACACATGTTCTAATCAACACACGTGTTCTAATTAACACACGTGTTCTAATCAACACATGTTCTAATCAACACACGTGTTCTAATCAACACACGTGTTCTAATCAACACGTGTTCTAATAAACACGTGTTCTAATCAACACATGTTCTAATTAACACACGTGTTCTAATCGACACACGTGTTCTAATCAACACATGTTCTAATTAACACACATGTTCTAATCAACACACCTGTTCTAATCAACACATGTTCTAATTAACACACATGTTCTAATCAACACACGTGTTCTAATCAACACACGTGTTCTAATCAACACATCTTCTAATCAACACACATGTTCTAATGAACACACGTGTTCTAATCGACACGTTCTAATCAACACACGTGTTCTAATCAACACATGTTCTAATCAACACACGTGTTCTAATCAACACACGTGTTCTAATCAACACATGTTCTAATCAACACATGTTCTAATCAACACATGTGTTCTAATCAACACACGTGTTCTAATCAACACATGTTCTAATCAACACATGTTCTAATCAACACACGTGTTCTAATCAACACACGTGTTCTAATCAACACAGATGTTCTAATCAACACATGTTCTAATCAACACAGATGTTCTAATCAACACATGTTCTAATTTCAACATGTGTTCTAATCAGCACACGTGTTCTAATCAACACATGTGTTCTAATTAACACACATGTTCTAATCAACACACGTGTTCTAATCAACACGTTCTAATCAGCACACGTGTTCTAATCAACACATGTTCTAATTTCAACATGTGTTCTAATCAGCACACGTGTTCTAATCAACACATGTTCTAATTAACACAGGTGTTCTAATCAACACACGTGTCCTAATTAACACACGTGTTCTAATCAACACACGTGTTCTAATCAACACACGTGTTCTAATCAACACGTGTTCTAATAAACACGTGTTCTAATCAACACGTTCTAATCAACACACCTGTTCTAATTAACACACGTGTTCTAATCAACACACGTGTTCTAATCAACACGTGTTCTAATCAACACGTGTTCTAATAAACACGTTCTAATCAACACACCTGTTCTAATCAACACACGTGTTCTAATCAACACATGTTCTAATTAACACACGTGTTCTAATCGACACGTTCTAATCAACACACGTGTTCTAATCAACACACATGTTCTAATTAACACACATGTTCTAATTAACACACATGTTCTAATCGACACGTTCTAATCAACACACGTGTTCTAATCAACACATGTTCTAATCAACACACGTGTTCTAATTAACACACGTGTTCTAATCAACACATGTTCTAATCAACACACGTGTTCTAATCAACACACGTGTTCTAATCAACACGTGTTCTAATAAACACGTGTTCTAATCAACACATGTTCTAATTAACACACGTGTTCTAATCGACACACGTGTTCTAATCAACACATGTTCTAATTAACACACATGTTCTAATCAACACACCTGTTCTAATCAACACATGTTCTAATTAACACACATGTTCTAATCAACACACGTGTTCTAATCAACACACGTGTTCTAATCAACACATCTTCTAATCAACACACATGTTCTAATGAACACACGTGTTCTAATCGACACGTTCTAATCAACACACGTGTTCTAATCAACACATGTTCTAATCAACACACGTGTTCTAATCAACACACGTGTTCTAATCAACACATGTTCTAATCAACACATGTTCTAATCAACACATGTGTTCTAATCAACACACGTGTTCTAATCAACACATGTTCTAATCAACACATGTTCTAATCAACACACGTGTTCTAATCAACACACGTGTTCTAATCAACACAGATGTTCTAATCAACACATGTTCTAATCAACACAGATGTTCTAATCAACACATGTTCTAATTTCAACATGTGTTCTAATCAGCACACGTGTTCTAATCAACACATGTGTTCTAATTAACACACATGTTCTAATCAACACACGTGTTCTAATCAACACGTTCTAATCAGCACACGTGTTCTAATCAACACATGTTCTAATTTCAACATGTGTTCTAATCAGCACACGTGTTCTAATCAACACATGTTCTAATTAACACAGGTGTTCTAATCAACACACGTGTTCTAATTAACACACGTGTTCTAATCAACACACGTGTTCTAATCAACACACGTGTTCTAATCAACACGTGTTCTAATAAACACGTGTTCTAATCAACACGTTCTAATCAACACACCTGTTCTAATTAACACACGTGTTCTAATCAACACACGTGTTCTAATCAACACGTGTTCTAATCAACACGTGTTCTAATAAACACGTTCTAATCAACACACCTGTTCTAATCAACACACGTGTTCTAATCAACACATGTTCTAATCAGCACACGTGTTCTAATCAACACATGTTCTAATTTCAACATGTGTTCTAATCAGCACACGTGTTCTAATCAACACATGTTCTAATTAACACAGGTGTTCTAATCAACACACGTGTTCTAATCAACACACGTGTTCTAATCAACACGTGTTCTAATAAACACGTGTTCTAATCAACACGTTCTAATCAACACACCTGTTCTAATTAACACACGTGTTCTAATCAACACACGTGTTCTAATCAACACGTGTTCTAATCAACACACATGTTCTAATTAACACACATGTTCTAATTAACACACATGTTCTAATCGACACGTTCTAATCAACACACGTGTTCTAATCAACACGTTCTAATCAACACACCTGTTCTAATTAACACACGTGTTCTAATCAACACATTCTAATCAACACACCTGTTCTAATTAACACACGTGTTCTAATCAACACACGTGTTCTAATCAACACGTGTTCTAATCAACACACATGTTCTAATTAACACATATGTTCTAATTAACACACATGTTCTAATCGACACGTTCTAATCAACACACGTGTTCTAATCAACACATGTTCTAATTAACACACGTGTTCTAATCGACACGTTCTAATCAACACACGTGTTCTAATCAACACACATGTTCTAATTAACACACATGTTCTAATTAACACACATGTTCTAATCGACACGTTCTAATCAACACACGTGTTCTAATCAACACATGTTCTAATCAACACACGTGTTCTAATTAACACACGTGTTCTAATCAACACATGTTCTAATCAACACACGTGTTCTAATCAACACACGTGTTCTAATCAACACACGTGTTCTAATCAACACGTGTTCTAATAAACACGTGTTCTAATCAACACATGTTCTAATTAACACACGTGTTCTAATCGACACACGTGTTCTAATCAACACATGTTCTAATTAACACACATGTTCTAATCAACACACCTGTTCTAATCAACACATGTTCTAATTAACACACATGTTCTAATCAACACACGTGTTCTAATCAACACACGTGTTCTAATCAACACATCTTCTAATCAACACACATGTTCTAATGAACACACGTGTTCTAATCGACACGTTCTAATCAACACACGTGTTCTAATCAACACATGTTCTAATCAACACACGTGTTCTAATCAACACACGTGTTCTAATCAACACATGTTCTAATCAACACATGTTCTAATCAACACACGTGTTCTAATCAACACACGTGTTCTAATCAACACATGTTCTAATCAACACATGTTCTAATCAACACACGTGTTCTAATCAACACACGTGTTCTAATCAACACAGATGTTCTAATCAACACATGTTCTAATCAACACAGATGTTCTAATCAACACATGTTCTAATTTCAACATGTGTTCTAATCAGCACACGTGTTCTAATCAACACATGTTCTAATCAACACACGTGTTCTAATTAACACACGTGTTCTAATTAACACACATGTTCTAATCAGCACACGTGTTCTAATCAACACATGTTCTAATTTCAACATGTGTTCTAATCAGCACATGTGTTCTAATCAACACATGTTCTAATTAACACAGGTGTTCTAATCAACACACGTGTTCTAATTAACACACGTGTTCTAATCAACACACGTGTTCTAATCAACACACGTGTTCTAATCAACACGTGTTCTAATAAACACGTGTTCTAATCAACACGTTCTAATCAACACACCTGTTCTAATTAACACACGTGTTCTAATCAACACACGTGTTCTAATCAACACGTGTTCTAATCAACACGTGTTCTAATAAACACGTTCTAATCAACACACCTGTTCTAATCAACACACATGTTCTAATCAACACACGTGTTCTAATCAACACATGTTCTAATCAGCACACGTGTTCTAATCAACACATGTTCTAATTTCAACATGTGTTCTAATCAGCACACGTGTTCTAATCAACACATGTTCTAATTAACACAGGTGTTCTAATCAACACACGTGTTCTAATTAACACACGTGTTCTAATCAACACACGTGTTCTAATCAACACACGTGTTCTAATCAACACACGTGTTCTAATCAACACGTGTTCTAATAAACACGTGTTCTAATCAACACGTTCTAATCAACACACCTGTTCTAATTAACACACGTGTTCTAATCAACACACGTGTTCTAATCAACACGTGTTCTAATCAACACGTGTTCTAATAAACACGTGTTCTAATCAACACGTTCTAATCAACACACCTGTTCTAATCAACACACGTGTTCTAATCAACACGTGTTCTAATCAACATGTGTTCTAATAAACACACGTGTTCTAATCAACACGTGTTCTAATCGACACACGTGTTCTAATCAACACATGTAAATACCGGGTGTTGTAAGCTTGGGGTTGACGTGCTGACGTGCTACGGTAAGCGTATTGTATCATTTCCGGTTGCCGACTGTGTATACTGATAGCGTTGTTGCTGCTCTCATCTCAGTTGATTTTCCTATATATATCACATTACTGTTGATTAATATCTGCTGTATATTTAAACTTTCGCTAGTTTTACACAAGCACTCTCAGCGCTTTTCTCTTAACGACTTTTTCGCACAAGTTGTTAGTTACTTTAGCTCTGCAGCTAGCACTAGCAGCTAACTCAAACTAAGCAGTTAGCGATGGCTTCTCTCTCTCCCTCTCGTTCTCCTGCTCTCTCTTGCTCGGTGTGTCAAATGTTTAGTTACTCCTCTGCCTCCTTTAGTGATAGTGATAAGTGTAATAAGTGTAGTCTATTTGCAGCACTGGAGGCAAGGCTTAGTGAATTTTTGGATTCACTTTGAAGTTATTGGAAGTGCGGCTCCGCACCACGGAAAAACAATCAGCTGCTAATATAGTTAGCCAGCCCCTAGTATCCGGTGCGGGCCGACCTAGCGTAGCTCCCACTCCCCCGGTAGCTCCCGAGCAGCCGGGAAGCCAGGGCGGCTGGGTGACTGTCCGAAGGAAGCATAGCCCTAAGCAGAAGCCCACGGTTCACCACCAACCAGTTCATGTTTCTAACAGGTTCTCCCCACTCAGCGACACACCCACTGAGAAACAAACTCTGATTATTGGCAGCTCCATAGTCAGAAACGTGAAGTTAGCGACACCAGCAGCTATAGTTAAATGTATTCCTGGGGCCAGAGCGGGCGACATTGAGTCAGATTTAAAACTGCTGGCTAAGAATAAGCGTAAATATGGTACGATCGTCATCCATGTCGGCGGAAACGACTCCCGATTACGCCAATCAGAAGTCACCAAAATTAATGTTGAGTCGGTGTGTACATTTGCTAAAACAATGTCGGACTCCGTAATTTTCTCTGGACCGCTGCCTAATCTGACCAGTGATGACATGTATAGCCGCATGTCACAATTCAACCGCTGGTTGTCGAGGTGGCGTCCAGCAAACGATGTGGGCTTCATAGATAATTGGCAGACTTTCTGGGGAAGACCTGGTCTGATTAGGAGAGACGGCATACATCCCACTTTGGATGGAGCTGCTCTCATATCTAGAAATATGGCCAAGTTTATTAGTAGACCAAAACCATGACAACCCAGAGTTGAGACCAGGAAGCAGAGCTGCAGTCCTACACGCTTCTCTGCGCTTCCATTAGAGCAGTTACCCACCCAAAACCACATAGAGACCACGTTTGTCCCCAAAACCACATAGAGACTGTGTCTGTCCCCCGACCACATAAATCAATTAAATCCAAAGTAAACAAAAGAAGAGTCATTCATGAAAATCTAGTAAAAATTAAAACCACTACTGCAATAGTACAACAAAATAAGATAATTAAATGTGGACTCTTGAACATTAGATCTCTGTCATCTAAAGCAGTTTTAGTAAACGATTTAATTTCAGATCATCGTATTGATTTATTTTGTCTCACTGAAACCTGGCTGTGTCATGAAGAATATGTCAGCCTTAATGAATCCACTCCCCCCAGTCATATTAATACTCATATTCCTCGAGACACTGGCCGAGGAGGAGGAGTTGCAGCCATTTTCAACTCAAGCCTAATCATCAACCCTAGACCTAAATTTAATTATAACTCATTCGAAAGCCTTGTTCTTAGTCTCTCAGCCAACCTGGAAAACTTTACAGCCAGTTCTATTTGTTATAGTGTACCGTCCTCCTGGTCCGTACTCTGAACTCTGATCTGAATTCTCAGAGTTTTTATCAAACTTAGTCCTTAGTACAGATAAAGTAATTATAGTAGGTGATTTTAATATTCATGTGGATGTTGATAGTGACAGTCTCAGTACTGCATTTATCTCATTATTAGACTCAACTGGCTTCTCTCAGTGTGTAAATAATCCCACTCACTGTCTGAACCACACCCTCCACCTTGTTCTGGCTTATGGGATTGAAATTGAACATTTAATAATTTTTCCACAAAATCCTATTTTATCAGATCATTACTTAATAACTTTTGAATTCCTATTACTGGATTACACACCATTAGACAAAAATGTCCTCACCAGATGTCTCTCTGATAGTGTTGTAGATAAATTTAAGGAAGCAATTCCATCAGTACTGAATTCACTGCCATGTCTCAATACTACAGAGGACTCTTATGTTAACTTCAGTTCCTCCCAAATTGATAATCTTATTGATAGTGCTGCAGGCTCACTAAGACAAACACTCGACTCCATCGCCCCCTTAAAAAAGAAGATAATAAAACATAAGAGGTTAGCTCCATGGTTTAACTCCCAAACCTGCAAATTAAAGCAAACATCGCGAAAATTGGAAAGGACTTGGCGTTCCACCAAAGTAGAAGATTCTCGCTTAGTCTGGCAAGATAGTCTTAAAACATATAGGAAGGCCCTCTGTAATGCCAGAGCCGCCTATTACTCAGCATTAATAGAAGAGAATAAAAACTGCCCTAGGTTCCTTTTCAGCACTTTGGCTGACAAAGAGTCATAACTCTACTGATCCATGTATTCCTATAGCTCTCAGTAGTAACGACTTTATGAGCTTCTTTAATGATAAAATTCTAACTATTAGAGACAAAATTAACCACCTCCTGCCCTCAACAGGCACCGTTCTCTCCCCAAACACAGGAACCTTAGAAACAGCTGTAAATCCTGACATATATTTGGACTGTTTTTCTCCAGTAGACTTGTCTGAACTAACTTCAATGATTTGTTCAGCTAAACCATCAACCTGTCTCTTAGACCCCATCCCAACTAGGCTGCTTAAGGAAGTCTTACCCTTAGTGAGCACTTCTTTACTAGATATGATCAATCTGTCTTTAGTAACAGGCTATGTACCACAGTCCTTTAAAGTAGCTGTAATTAAACCTCTTCTTAAAAAGCCTACTCTTGATTCAGGTGTTTTAGCCAATTATAGACCTATATCTAACCTTCCATTTCTCTCTAAGATCCTTGAGAAAGCAGTCTCTAATCAGTTATGTGACTTTCTACATAACAATAGTTTATTTGAGGATTTTCAGTCAGGATTTAGAGGCATCATAGCACAGAGACAGCACTGGTGAGAGTCACAAATGACCTCCTAACTGCATCAGACAAAGGATTTGTCTCTATACTTGTCCTGTTAGATCTTAGTGCTGCATTCGACACAATTGACCATCAAATCCTTTTGCAGAGACTGGAACATTTAATTGGCATTAAAGGAACTGCATTAAGCTGGTTTAAATCCTATTTATCAGACCGATTTCAGTTTGTACATGTTAATGATGAATCCTCCATGAAGGCAAAAGTTAGACACGGAGTTCCACAAGGTTCTATACTTGGACCAATTCTATTCACCTTATATATGCTTCCTTTAGGTAATATTATTAGGAAACACTCCATAAATTTTCATTGTTACGCAGACGATACCCAATTATATTTATCAATGAAGCCAGATGAACCCAATCAGTTAAACAAACTCCAAACATGCCTTAATGACATAAAGACCTGGATGACCTGCAATTTTCTGCTACTAAACTCAGATAAAACTGAAGTTATTGTGTTTGGCCCTAAACACCTTAGAAACACAATATCTAATGATAAAGCTGCTCTGGATGGCATTACCCTGGCCTCCAGCACCACCGTAAGGAATCTGGGAGTTATCTTTGATCAGGATATGTCCTTTAACTCCCACATAAATCAAATTTCAAGGACTGCCTTTTTTCACTTACGTAATATCACAAAAATCACATCCTGTCCCTAAAAGATGCAGAAAAACTAGTTCACGCATTTGTTACTTCTAGGCTGGATTATTGCAATTCCTTATTATCAGGCTGCCCTAACAAGTCTCTAAAGACTCTCCAGCTGGTCCAGAACGCAGCTGCACGTGTTCTGACTAAAACTAGAAAAAGAGACCACATTTCTCCCATTTTAGCTTCGCTGCATTGGCTTCCTGTAAAATCTAGAATAGAATTTAAAATCCTTCTCCTAACTTACAAAGCCCTTAATGGTCAGGCACCATCATATCTTGAAGAGCTCATAGTACCGTATTATCCCACTAGAACACTGCGCTCCCAGTATGCAGCTTACTGGTGGTCCCTACAGTCTTTAAAAGTAGAATGGGAGGCAGAGCCTTCAGCTATCAGGCTCCTCTTCTATGGAACCATCTACCAGATTCAGTCCGGGGTGCAGACACCCTCTCTATGTTTAAGAGTAGGCTTCAAACTTTCCTTTTTGATAAAGCTTATAGTTAGGGCCGACCAGGCTCGCCTTGGATCAGCCCTTAGTTATGCTGCTATAGGCCTAGACTGCTGGGGGACTTCCCATGATGCACTGAGCTCCTCTCTCCTCCTCCTCCTCTCCATCTGTATGCATTCATGTAACATCAATGCATGTCACTAACTTTGCTTCTTCCCCGGAGTTTTTTGTGCTTTCTCATCTCACAGAAAAACCTGACTCCCGGGCCAAACCTTCGCGGTCCTTCACAGTCCTGATGGCATCCTTCCCTGTCTGTTGCTGCTATTGATACTTATACTTATTGTTATTGTTATGATTGTTGCTCTCCTGTCCCCCCTCCCCCTTTCCCTCTCTCTTTCTCTCTCTCAACCCAACCGGTCAAAGCAGATGGCCGCCCACCAAGAGCCGGGGTCTGCTTGAGGTTTCTACCCGTTAAAGGGGAGTTTTTCCTTACCGCTGTCGCCAAGTGCTGCTCATGGGGGAATTGTTGGGTCTCTGTAAATTAAAGAGTTCGGTCTTGACCTGCTCTATGTGAAAAGTGCCTTGAGATGACTTCTGTTGTGATATGGCACTATATAAATAAAAATTGATTGATTGATTGATTGATGTTCTAATCAACACACGTGTTCTAATCAACACGTGTTCTAATCAACACACGTGTTCTAATCAACACACGTGTTCTAATCAGCACGTGTTCTAATCAACACACGTGTTCTAATCAACACGTGTTCTAATCAACACACGTGTTCTAATCAACACATGTTCTAATTTCAACATGTGTTCTAATCGACACACCTGTTCTAATCAACACAGATGTTCTAATCAACACGTGTTCTCAACACACGTGTTCTTATCAACACATGTTCTAATCAACACGTGTTCTAATCAACACATGTTCTAATTTCAACATGTGTTCTAATCGACACATGGACAGATTGAGGGCGTGGCCTCTCACCTGTAAACTGCCGAAGTCCACAATGACGAGGTCTGACGTGTCGCCGTAGAAGCCCGACTTCGGCAGTAGCAGGTAGGACGGCTTCAGATGGATCCTCAAGTCCAGAACCTTCCTGGTCTCGATGATATGAGACAGTCCTGCAGAGACCAGAACCATAAGAGTCCAGCAGAGACCAGACTGTCCACTGCTGGACCAACAGAGACTAACCCTTATAGAAGTGGTTGAGGGTCTGAGTTCTGGATCAAGAGCAGTTAAGACTAACCTGTGGCGGTCTTCTCTTTGATCTCCTCCAGCTTGGACAGCGTGGCAGACGTCAGGACCTCCAGGTCGACACCTTTCCCCGTCCTGAAGAAGTCGGTCATGTTGTTGATGGTCAGCTGGAGGACGAACAGAAGAGAACAGCTGGTTTACTGCGTCGTGGAGGGTTGGTTAGATGTTTGCATGGTGAAGGATTGAACAGATGTTTGAACAGATGTTTATGGGTTCCGGTTAGTTAGATGTATGTGGTGAGATTAGTTTACCGCGTCGTAGATGATCTCGACGGGCTGTGAGCTGACTCTCAGCAGCTGGTCGGCGGCGCTGTCTTCAGGGTTCAACTCAAACACCACACTGAGCAGCGAGGAGTCGGAGTCTCCCACTGAGGCGATGAGTGAGGGCACCGCCCCCTGCTGCTGTAACCCCGTCACATACCAGTGCTCCAATGCAGCTTCCACCCTGCAGGACCACATAGATGTTTACATCAAACTCCCTCCTTCATCTGTCACTCTGACTGTGTTCTCTCAGAGAGGAAGTTCTGCCATCTTGTGTCAGCGGGAGTTGAACCTGTGAGCCTCTGGTTACAGGACACTCACCTGATTGCCTGAGCTCCAGGTCTCTGAGATATTTTGGTGCTGAGGTCAATCATCTGAATCTTGAGGATCTCAGGGACATCTGGCTGCTCTCTGACTGTCACCGAGGTCCTGAACAGCTGGAAGGTGACGACGACGGCGACGTACTGAAACACAAACAGACCATTTTCATCCCTTCAGCATCATTTGACCAAAACAAACATCAGTTGAGCTATCTGACATCACTGCAGGATCTGGATTAGACCCATTAGACAAAAATGTCTTGACTAGATGTCTATCTGATAGAGCTGCAGGTTCACTGCAAACAACACTCGACTCCATCAACCCTTTAAAAAGGAAAATGATAAAACATAAGAGTTTAGCGCCATGATTTAACTCCCAAACCCACAAATTAAAGCAAACATCATGAACATCTGAAAGGATATCCAGTTATATTCATCAATGAAGGCAGATGAAACCAATCAGTTAACTAAACGTCTAATGATAAAGCTGCTCTGGATGGCATTACCCTGGCCTCCAGCACCACCGTCAGGAATCTGGGAGTTATCTTTGATCAGGATATGTCCTTTAACTCCCACATAAATCAAATCTCAAGGACTGCCTTTTTCACTTACGTAATATCACCCTAACCCTAGTCCGGTTCTGTTTGAGGTTTCTTCCCATTAAAGGGGAGTTTTTCCTGCTGCTGCTGATGGAGGAATATTGGGTCTCTGTAAATTAAAGAGTTCAGTCTAGACCTGCTCTATGTGAAAAGAGATCTGAGATAACTTCTGTTGGGATTTGATGCTTTATAAATAAAATTGACTTGACTTGAAGGAGTCACTACATGTTCATCCTCTGAGTTCCGGAGTGATATTTCTTGCTCCCTGGTGGTGGCGCTCTTCCTGTGGACCCTGAATAAGCCAGCAGCTGGTGTGCTCACCTGTTTGGGTAAAGCTAGGTTGTGAGAGCTGCCGCTGTAGCCGATGGCGGTGTACAGCTTCTCCTTCTCATCAGCTGTCATGAGCTCGTCCAACCCAGAACCTGAAGACCAGAAACATCCTCAATCAAACACCTGCACAGGTGTGTAAAGTGAAGTCCAGATCAGAATCATCAAGCCATCTTTAATGTATTAATGTTGAGATAACCGAGCGTCACACTGAAAATATTTTTACTGTTTCAAGTTTGTGTTCATTCCAAAGATCAGCTGTGAGATCAGCTGGTGGATAAGCTGATGGAGGAAAACAGTACCAGAGCTGTGGTGATGTTTTGTTCTCACCCTCCAGCTCCTTGCTCTCCTCCGGCTCCTGCTCCTCCTTCTTGGCTTTCCTGCTGAAGAAGCTGCTGAAGAAGCCTCCTCCTCCTCCCTGCTTCGGCCCCGCCGCCTTCTTCCCCACCACCTTCTGTCCTGAGCGGATCACCTGGAGGAGGGAGGAACATCTGAATATCTCTCTCCAGAAATCACAGCCCCTTCATCATCATCATCATCATCATCAGCCTCATGTTTACCTCCATCTGAGCCTGCTGCCGAGCTAAAGTGATGTTGAAGACGTCCAGAACTTTCTCCAGATCCTGGTGAGACACATTAATGACAAACATTCAGAGCTGTAAGTCACAGCTGAGGTCAGTCTGTGTAACTGCATTCATTAGTCAAACATGGATCATTAGAGTTACAGTCAGTCATTCTGAATGAATCTGATGACAATTAAGATGTATTATTCTGTTGGTGTGATGTCTTCAAATGTCTTGTTTATTCCAACCAACAGATTTTCAGTTCACTGCCATAGAAGCCAAAGCCAGACGAATATTTCATCTGAATTCTAATCGACAAATCAACGAGCTGACTAATGATGGCCATGTGATCCGTCTGTGTGGCAACTCGGACTCTGATTTAGTTAAACATAACACAGCGACACTACATGTGTCTGTGCTGCCCCCTGCAGGACTGAACTCTTTGCTGTCAGTCTGTTCAGACTCTTCTTGCAGCAGCACCTGTATGTGGCGTTCAGCGTCCAGGCTCAACTTGCTCTGACTCAGCAGTTTGGTCTTGTAGGCGGTCTTGTAGGCCTTCAGGTTCTCCCGATGCTGTCTGATGTTGCACCAGGACCACATGTGGCTGCAACGCCGGATGTGGACCTCCAGGATACTGTTGAAGCCGTACCTCCACCTGACAGAGGCACAGAAAACAAACCCACCCAGAACTGTCAGAACTTCTGTCTGTGACCACAAACTTGTTGGATCGATACATTAAACTACTGGGTTGTTAATTAGTGGGATGGGTAGTTGATGGGTTAGTTAGTTAGTGGGTTGGTGGGTTAGTTAATTGGTGGGTTGGTTGTTTAGTGGGTTTGTGGGGTAGTTAGTTGGTGGGATGATGGGTTGGTAGGTTAGTTAGTTAGTTGGTGGGTTAGTTGCTTGGTGGGGTAGTGGGTGGGTTGGTGGGTTAGTTAGTTAGTGGATTGGTGGGTTAGTTAATTGGTGGGTTAGATAGTTGGTGTGTTAGTGGGTGGGTTGGTGGGTTAGTTGGTTGGTGGGTTAGTTAGTTAGTTAGTGGGTTGGTGGATTAGTTAGTTGGTGGGTTGGTTGATTAGTGGGATGGTGGGTTGGTAGGTTAGTTAGTTGATTAGTTAGTTAGTTAGTTGGTTGGTGGGTTAGTTAATTGGTGGGTTAGATAGTTGGTGTGTTAGTGGGTGGGTTAGTTAGTTGATTAGTTGATTAGTTGGTGGGTTAGTTAGTTAGTTAGTTAGTTAGTTAGTTAGTTAGTTAGTTAGTTAGTTAGTTAGTTAGTTAGTTAGTTAGTTGGTGGGTTAGTTAGTTGATTAGTTGATTAGTTGGTGGGTTAGTTAGTTAGTTAGTTAGTTAGTTAGTTAGTTAGTTAGTTAGTTAGTTAGTTAGTTGGTTGGTGGGTTAGTTAATTGGTGGGTTAGATAGTTGGTGCATTAGTGGGTGGGTTAGTGGGTTAGTTAGTTAGTGGGTTAGTGGGTTAGTGGGTTAGTTAGTTGATTAGTTGGTGGGTTGGTGGGTTAGTTAGTGTTTGACTGACCAGAGTTTTGAGTTGGCGTGGACGGGGACGTCGGGCCTGAACTTCCTGTACGGAGCGTTCTTCACCATGCAGTCAATGGACTCCAGCAGCTCCACCATCGTCAGGTACTGCAGAGGAACACACAGTAGCCATTTAGCAGCTGTTCTGGAGCTTTTTACTTTTTTATTTGTTGCATTTATGCTTTCGGACCTTTTACTATGTTACTGTTTCGCATTATTATTATTATTATTATTATTATTATTATTATTATTATTATTGAATATGTAAAATATGTAATATGATCCTGTAATAGAAAACAAACACATGACATCATCTGACAGTCAGTCATGTGACCTCACCTGACAGTCAGTCATGTTACCTGTGGTTTGGTCATTTCTATGGCGATGTTCTGGACCTCCAGGTGCAGGTTGGCTTTTGGGGATTTTAGTTCCAGTTCAGCGTTCGGGTTGATACACATTTTAGCCGAAGCGAAGATCGGCTTAAAAACTACAAAAAAAAAAACAATCATTGACCAGCGTGTGTCAATATAAATACCACAGCCAGCTGATAATCAATAAATGTTTGGTTTCTTTTATTATTTGCTGATGGTCAGATCTGCTTACGAACCTCTGCAGGAGTCAACTGATCAATACTCACTCTACTGATCAATACTCACTGTACTGATCAATACTCTTTGTACTGATCAACAATACTCACTCTACTGATCAATACTCACTGTATTGATACTGAGGCAGCTCCTGATCCTTACTGCTGATCCCGCGCCTCAGCTGATCCTGCAACACACACACACACACACACACACTATATTCATTATTTATTGATCGCTTAGTCGTTTAGAAAATGTCCTCACAGATTTATTTGACTATCAAATTAGTTGCAAATTCATTTTCTTATGATCAACTAATCGATTAATCGTTTCAGCTGTAATACTGATCATCTCATCAATCATCTCGGGTTTATTGACAGACGCCTTCAAGATTCTGTAAAATGTGACTTTTAATAAAGTTTCAGATGTTTATTTTAAACACATTATTATGTTTTCAGAACATTATTACAGAATCATTCTGCTGATTTTCTATATTTGTCTTCATGTTTGGATCCAAACCAACAATGAACTGATCTACTAACAAGTATTGTGTTTGTATCAAAGCTGATATATCTGATTCCTCTGTTGTTGTCCAGAAACTATTAAAAACATGTCAGTGAGTCACACCGCTGCACTGGGTCACATGTTCCTTCATCATCAAGGGTTTGGTCACGTTAGTTTGTTTAAAAATGGCTCCAAAGACTAATAACAGCATCACGTTTTCATGTTCAGCTCATTAATAATCACGTGCTGATTACAGAGAAGCTTTAACACGACGCATCTACTCACCACTATGGTTTCCCATGATCCTTTGTAGAAGATCGGACTGTTGACGTTCCAGTATGCGCAGAGACACTCCAGACGTCCGAGCTGACACACACAAACAAAGAACACATCAAAAACAACAACAAACCAGTCTTTAACTTTACCTGCAGAGATATGAGAAGCTGCTTCTGGTTTTACAGGGTTCAGCTTTAAACCGGGTCAAGTAATCAGACTACAGGCGACGGACAGGTGAGCATCAGCAGGTAAACACAGAGTCTGAGTTTCAGACCGAGCAGAGCATCCGTCACCTTGTAGATGATCTTTGCTGCTTCGTTTAGGATACACGACTTCCAGTTCTCATCCGTGGTCTGAAACACAAACACATGGAGGTCACACTTGGACTGAAGGCTCAGGTGAGTGTTGGAGTCCTAACAGGTCTACAGGTGTGTGTTACCTGCAGGCTGAGCTCAGACAGGGTCACTCCCATCGACAGGGGCCGCTGAGGATCCGACACCTGAAACACAGGAGAGGCTTCTGTCATCTGACTAAACAGGTACACCTTTCACTCACCTGTCCATGACCACTGTCAGAACCTCACACACACACTCAGACCATGAACCTGAACCTGAACCAGAACCTGGACCTGGATCAGAACTCACATCATCCTCGTAGCGCAGGTGGATGCTGCTGATCTCCACCTGCAGGTTTTTGATCACCTGAGTGGCCAATTTCTCCATAAACGAGTCTTTCTTCTCTTCCAGAGGGTTCGAGTTCCCTGAAACAGAACAAGGACTGATTAGAACCCACAGAGTAATCAATGTCTGTATTGATCCCTTCCTGCTGTTTGAAATTATAAACAATACTTCAGATGATAATCTCTATAATCTGGATTTTGGGTTTGAATATTTGAATATTTTTTTGTTTGTTTTTACTGTTTGTTGATTTGTTTGTTTGTTGAAACATAAATCACAAAATTCACATTTTTGTGATTTCATTATATTTTCTGTCTATTATTGCGTTAACATGTGGTTCCCAACCTGGGGGTTGCGAACCCACAAGGGGTCACATGAAAAATATCAGCGGTCACGAGATGGTTAACAGAAAAGCAGAAACTTAAAGGACCAGTGTGTAAGATTTGAGGGCAGAAATGGAATATAATAGGGTGTAACAGCATATATTCATCCTGAACTGTCACAGTACAGACGTGACGGTCGCATGCGGTCATACGAAGAATCCGACCCGAACAATTACTGTCAAAATAGTTTAACAATCCACTAACTCTGCAGAATAATAATTTTAGAGTGCGAGTTCCACCCAGAACGTTTTGGCAGCGAACCACTTGGATATATGTTAGCCGGCTCCGCCAAGGCAGCCTGGTTACCGTGGTTACTCTGTAGGTTCGCTGCGGTCAGAACGACAGACCCATAACACTAATGATACTGCATCTCCTCGTCCCCCTCCCCTCTCTGTGATAGTCAGCTTTTCACTTCGCCTTTGAGTGAAATGAGTTCATGACAATGATAAAAACATTTGGTTTCTGATACGATCAGACAGCACGTCCAGTTCTGAGAGTGAAAAATGTTGTTGAAAAGTATTTTATTTCAAAATTTAATTAGAGGACAAACCCCTTGAGATGCACCATATCGTTTTCGAGGGGGTCCTCAGGTACAAAACATATAAGTTACAACATTTAAACAAACAAAATACATGAGTAATGATAATTATAATAAATTAAACAATCTAATGACACAAAACAATCAACATAGAAACATCAACATGGACATCGGAGTGAGTCAGGAAGATTATTCCAGTCTGATGCTGCTTTAAACTAAAAACATGTCTCCCAATTCCTTTAAAGATTCTGGGCACAATAAAAAAGGTCGTTGAGTGTGTCTGAGTGAATATGAAGATCTGAATGGAACTAAAAGCTGTTTTAAGTTTAAAGGAAAGTTAAAGTAAATGCATTTGGAAACAAAGAGCAAGTGGTTAGAGTGAAGTGGTATCAAGTTCAGTGCGTCATACATCGAATGATGATGTGTGCAGAAAGGACACCTCAGGACAAATCTACACTGTCTATATCTAAATCTATACTGTAAACTATATTTAAAGGCTGAAGTTGTGTTTCAGAGGTGTTCCGGTATATGACATCGCCATAATCAATAATGGGAAATAAAAGCTGTTGGACAATTTGTTTTCTTACTTGGAGAGTAAAACGATGTATTGACCAATATTCTGAGACTAGCATTTATTTTATTTCTAATAAAATCAATATGAGGCCTAACACAAAATTCAGAATCAATCCAAAGTCCTGAATATTTAAATTTATCAACTTTAAAAAGTGGAGACCCATCAGTAAAATTAGTAGCCAACTTTGTGTTCGGTAGATTATTTCTTTGTTATAATGATGCTTCTTGGTAATAAATCTTATACTGTTGGAAAGTCTGTTTATTTCCCTTTTAAATGGATCCACATCTGTGAGGAACATGTATTTGTGGGATGAGCAGCAGAGCTGAGTATGTGGGTTGCTGATGCCAAACAGCTTATTCTGCCGTTGACTCTTGTTTGGTGTTTGGTGGATGATTGAAGTTGATTTTGTGTGATTTTAGTTTGTGATCAAAAGTCGTTAAAATCACGAATTTTCACTGAACGCCATTGCGATGTGGCGAATTTTGATGTTTCGCCATAAAACTGGAAGTCCTTATAACTCCAATGTACATTCATTACTCCAATCTGCCCCAAATCTCTAATGCTTCATGAGGTCCCATCCTAAATACATCTATGTGTTAATATTAAGACATACTCATAGCGCCACCTGCTGGCAACAGGAAGTCTGAAGCGCCACTCTTTTGCTAACTACTCCTAGCAGGTTATCCAGAAAGACATAAAATTTGGTCTGCCACGATGATGATAACTCCTGAAGCTTTTGAGTTTTCATCAAAAGCAGTTGCCATGGCAACACATTGTTCGCCACAACATATGAAGCTGCTTTTAAGGGGCTCGGCACGCTTGAAAACTCACAAAACTTTGCACACATGACAGGTCTTAAAGTCTGTAATATTGTACAGGTGACGTGCATGGGTGTGGCAGACTGGCTCAACAGCGCCCCCTACAATATGTCGAAACATCCCCCGTGCCACGTTAAACCTACATGTATGAAAATCGGTACACACGTCATGCCAGGGCGCTCAAAAAAGTCTATTGGACCAATAGCTTAATCCAAACAGGATGTCAGCCATTTTGAATTTAGTGCTCAATTTTGGCGATTTAGCATGCCTTGTATTTTAACGAACTCCTAGAGCTTTAACCCAACCGACTTCAAATTTGGTCAGTGTCATCTGAAGAAGTTTGTGATGAAAAGTTATCAAAATCTTGAGTTTTTGCTGAACACCGTCGCCATGGCAACGCGGCAAACTTTGACATTTCGTCATGAAGCAAGTGAAGTTGCTGTAGCTTGAATGTACATTGTCCAACCTGCACCAAATTTCTCATGCTTGATAAGAATCCTGTCCTGAACTCACCTACATGTCAATATTGAGGCATAGTCATAGTGCCACCTACTGACAACAGGAAGTTAGCCTTAAATGACAAACATCACCTGATTCACATGATATTTTCAAGCTGTGGTCTACAGTTGATATCCAGCAACATGATGTTTACTTAATGGGTGTTCTCTAGCACCACATAGTGGATACAGGAAATGATATTTATCTCTTTCATGCAATGTTCGATAAGAGTCCGCTCCTCCATCAGAGTCAGATGTGTATATAACCGTGTCATCTGCATATAACTGAACAGAACAATTAGAACAAATTTTTAGGAAGATCATTATTTAAAATAGTAAAGATAATCTAAAACAGATCCTTGAGGAACACCCTTTTCATCAGTTAAATAATCCAACTGATTGTAATGAAAAGAAACACAATGATTATGGAGTTAAGAATTAAACCAAAATAATACCTGTTGAGAGACACCAATAGCATAAAGTTTATCAAGAAGAAGATAATGGTCAACCAAATCGAAAGCCTTGGTTAAATCAATCAATCAATAAAAATTGCACGTGTATATTGACCTTTTTCTAAAAATGAGAATATATCATTGGAAAATTTTACAAGGGCTAAATTAAAATAAAAACAGATTGAATCAGTTCTTGTATTTGGGGTTTTCTCCCATTCTTCTTTGTGAAAGGCTAGTTCTGCAGTATTCTTGGGCTCTTGCACAGCTCTTTTATATTATATATATTTAAGTCAGGGGACTGTGATGGCCGTTCCTAAACCTCCAGCTTGTGTCTCTTGAGGTCATCCATGGTGGATTTCGATGTTTAGGATCATTATCCTGTTGTAGAAGCCATCCTCTTTTCAGCGTCAGCATTTTAACTGATGGTCTGATGTTTGCTTCCAGATTTTATTCAGGTATTCAGTTGGTTGTAATCTGCAACCTCACTGCTAGATGCCACTAAATCCTAAACACTGGTCCTTTTAGTAAATACTGTTTCAGAATTTCTGGTTAATTAATGGAAACGAGTTGAACAGGTCATAACAAAATAAAAAAACAGCTTTCTGTACAGGTACAGGTGGTTCTGCTGGAGAATACTCAATCAGAACATATTAAGATACTCGTTGTTAGTGAATAACACAAGGAGAACATCTGCTTCATGCTCAGTCTAAATCTTTTTGTTTTTAAATGTCTTAATGAAAAACTTTTCTCTGGTCAGCGGGTTACACTTTGATCCACACTGAAATATATTAAACTCACCTGCTTTGTTCTCATGTCGTTTCAGCTTCTTCAAACCTTTTTTGTGCTTTTTTTGTTTTTTACGTCCTTTTGGGACTTTGGCAGCGTTAAAGAAAGAGACGCAGTTAGTGACAGAAAAGCCCGAAAACACAGACAGACAGCAGAAAGCAGCAACATCTAATACATTTCATGTTGAGGAGGAGAACCAATCACAGAGCAGAGACAGGTTACTGTTACACCTGCACGCAACTCCGTCATATCATAAACTTTAAGTTGATATGTTGAACTTGTTAGCAAACTATCCTGCTGCTTAGTTTATAACTGTAGCGTCAGTCATCCAACTAAGTATTGATGGCACGTATTCTACATATTAGAGTTTTTTTATTTGATGGACACGGCGCTGATACACAGGAATTAATTAAATCGGTTTTATTTCTATAAAAAAAAAGCAAAATGATGGTGGGGGCAGTGGGCAAGTAATGTAATCTATGTATGGCCGAACAGCATATGACACCGCCCTGTCAGGCCTGATACCCCTGCACACTGACAGCTCAGACTACGGTGGGATAGAAGTATATGTTATCAGAGAAATATATGTTAGAGACGGTTTAAACCATCTGAATTATAATCATTAAAACTGAACACGACGCCACACAGCTAGTTAATAGTTTAAAGACAGGTGAAATCTAAGAAATGCTCTCCGAATGCTGATGAATCCTGTAAAAATGGACAGTTTAATGCAAAAAATAATAAATAATTCACTTCAATCCTTTTAATTTGGATCACATGAGTTGAAGTTTGCAGATTCATATAAATCACTTGGGCTCTATCCATGAATCCAGACTGTATCCTGATGTAAACACGTCTCCATCACTGCTCCAACTCTGCAACGTCTGGACAGGATGTAGATCTTGTAACCGAAGTGTTGGCGCCATCTAATCATAAGCCCCAACCCCTTAGCTCCTGCTACAGAGTTCAGGTCACCTAACTGTAGCAGCATTTCTATGTTCTAATCTACAAACTAAATATTCCGGTTTGAACTTTTTATCAGCAACAAACAGACACCACAAGCCTCTGCTCCATTAAATGTATCTGACTTTCTGAAATCTCCATGAAATCCTCATGTTTCCTTCTCAGTAGCATGCCGGCAAAGAGCCACTGAAGACGCCTGGTATGAGCGTTATGTTTTACAGTGTCTGGTGTTTCAGATTTTAATTTATGATCAGAGAAAACAGAAGTGTGTATTGAGTGTGTGTGTGTGTGTGTGTTACCGTTGTGAGGCTCCTTGTAAACAACACTCTCCAGACTGAACAGCAGGTCTCCAGTCTGAGACGCTGACAGCAAACGCAGCATGAACAGTGCAGACAGTGTTAATACATTCATTTACTCATCCATGCATCCACCTGTCTGTCTGTACAACCGACACACCAATACATTCATATATCTGCAGCAGCCAATCAGAAGAGAGGATTTCACAACTGAACTCTCAGTAAAATCCTCCACATTAAACCACAACAGCCCTCAAGAACCCAAACGTAGACACGAATGTTCTGTACATGACGTGACGTTACTGTTAGCAGGTTACTGAAGAACAACAGATCTGTTCTATGATCTGTAACCTGCTGAGGTTGGAGGAGGATAAGGGTTGGAACTGAGCAGGGAGGAGATAAACGTGATGACATCACTGTGATGTCATCACATTTATGTCAGAAGCAAAGATAAAGTCTGCAGACACACATGAAGATTCAGGAGGAAGAAATCATGAGCAGAAGACACTGACGTCAGGTGTTCCAGGGTCAGAGGTCAGAGATAAGACTGTCTCACCTCTGCGTGCCGCCATCTGAAGCGCTTCCTCGATGCGTTGCAGTTCTCTCTGCTTCGCCTCCTGCTGGTAACGCTCCTCCTTTACTGCATCATACTTTATCGCTGCAACAAACAAAAGGAAAAGAGTCAAACTTCACTCTGCTTGCTGCTGATCTACCTGAGCTGCAGGGACAGTAAACACCTGTACATCTACCTGAGCTGCAGGGACAGTAAACACCTGTACATCTACCTGCTGAGTTGCAGGAACAGTAAACACTTGTAGAAAAAACAAAGTGCTCTTCCTAAAGCTGCACGTTAGAGATGAGAGAAACATTAACTGAAGAAAAGACAATTGTCAAGAAGCGAAAAAGTAAAGTTTGTCCAAAAGTATCTCTGCAGGTACTAATTATTATTATTATTATTATTTATTATTATTCCTTCACAGCAGCCATATGTCCATATTGCTATGTATTATGGGTAATGAAAGCTCGTTAGTCACCATCCACCCTGTTACAGTTTGGGACGTTAGCTTTATAGTTTCTAAAAATGAAAATACCAACAACCATAAAATCCTCCCAGAACCTCCCGGATCAGCAAGTGGAAACCAGTAAACTTGTGATTTCAGAGGAGAATCCCAGATTAGATACAAACTTAGTCTACATGAAAGAGACTGAAGAGGAGGCGACAGACGCAGGGCTGCATGACGTGTCTTCACTGTAAAACTCTGATGATATCAGACATCACAACACTTCTCCCTCTACAGCGTTGCTTCACAGTAAAAGCTTTCCATCTGCAGGAATGTAACAGCCAGGAGGGCTTTTATTGTGAAGGACACCTGTACTTGTTTCATCAGATGAAAACAGGAAGTATATTTCTGTTGTGAACGTCATGCAGCCCTGACAGGAGCACAGAAACCGGATCAGACCTGAACCTGAACCTCCACCTCTGAACTTCGGAGGCTTACCGTTATATGGACATGTTTTCAGCTGAGATCCAGCTGGAACACACACACATCAACTGAGAACACACACTTCTCCATCATATTAACACATATCAGTCAATATGTACAAGACCCGCCTCCAGACCAGACCAGCCAATCAACTGGCTCAGTTCAACAGGTGCTCTGGACAATCTTCACTGCAAACGCAGTTTTCATCACCTGCATCGTTCTGAAGCTTTAAGAACTTTTAAGGATAAATTGCTTTTATCAGAACAAATGTCGGGGGGGCTGTCGGACAGACCTGGTAGATCCAAACAAGACCTGAAGGTGTCCCCCTGACCATGAGGTCTTGAGCTCCTGAAGAATGCTGGGGATGTGGATCTGAGTGGGTCACTGCAGAGGTGGCAGCAACCAAAGAACCTGCCGGTAGAAGGCGGCTGCAAAGGAAGCTGAAAACAGACAGACTGTCAGGTGACTCAGCAGGAGGGAGGCCCTGGACTCTTCTGGGCTGGTTGTTTGACATGTGTTTTCAATTTAAAACAGAAATGGAGCTCCAGCATCAGGGGGTTTCACTGCTGGTCTGGCTGCTGGAGGGAGACGGACTGATGTGGATTCTGTCCTGGTCCTGAATCAGTTGTTGCTGCTCCATCCAGTCCACATACGTTTTGTCTCCGGTGAACAGCAAAGAGGAGGAGAACCAGTGATCCTTCATGCTGAAAGCACTCAGCTGATCTTAATCCAGGACGCCTTCCTGTGGAAGTATTAAAGGGCACCTGGAAGACCACGGGGCAGACCCTGGACATGCTGGAGGGATCTCAGGATCCTCCAGGAGGAGCTGGAGAGAAGAACACCTGGACCTGGACCTGGTTGTGCTCTCTTGGCTTCGCCCACCATCAGAGGGCTCACCACGCCCACTTTTCAGAGCTTTCGAATCACTTCTTCGTAAGATTTAGAGATTAAAAAGCAGAGATGTGGCTTAATTTGGAACATGACCTCTTTAAGAGCACCTGAGTGACGAGCCGTCTGAAACGTGATTGGCTGATCTGGAGACTGAGACACTGTGTCATCAGATGGAGGTCCTTCATTACATTCTGTAATCTTCTTCTAAAACTACTTGAACCTGACAGGACAGTCAGTAAAGCGCCACTTACTGGCTCCAGGAACGACCAGCAGGTACAGACCGTCCAGCGTGGCGACCACAGCGTCGTTGTACAGGTTCTTCCAGGGAATCTTCAACGTCAGCTTCCCTGAAACACAAAAACACAGCAGACAGTTTGTTGTGTTCACTAATAAGGTTCATGCTGGTTTAGTTTAGATGCAACTATAATTAATAGATATATAATGAATGCAACCTGGATAAGCAGCAGAAGATGAATAAACCAATTAAAAATGTTAATTTAAGTTTTGTCCAAAGTGAGTGGATGAGCTGCTGCAGCTCGTCTCTCTGTAGTTTACAGATGTTTCTGTCTGCAGCAGGACAAAGACGATATTCAGCACCTGTGGAAGTTTAACTCTTTAAAACCTGCTGAAGACTGAAGTCACAGCTGTTCGATTCCAACACAGTCAGACAATCTGTCCATGATGCTAACATACA
The DNA here is from genome assembly GCF_914725855.1 of Thunnus albacares. Classification (NCBI taxonomy): domain Eukaryota; kingdom Metazoa; phylum Chordata; class Actinopteri; order Scombriformes; family Scombridae; genus Thunnus; species Thunnus albacares. The sequence goes on from NC_058106.1 coordinate 41,148,588, forward strand.
ACACACTTCAACCAAATAAAAACAGCACAAAGACATGTGACACACCCAAACACACCTGCAGCATTGTTTCTATTTAGGTCAGCGAAAAGTCGACACCCCGTTTCCCATCATACTCTGTACCTGCACCACCTGTTTCTACCTGGATCAACACCCCTGATGACATCACTGAATAATAACTAATATAAATAACGCGCTGACTGAATTCTGTCATCAGCACATGAGCACTGATCCTTTGCTTTATAACTGATAGAGCAGTTAGTAACATTTTGGTGTTTGATGACTGAAATAAGTCAACAAGCTCAAAAATACTTCTGAGAAATATGAGATTTAACCTCCATCAACAGTTTCTCTCTTCTGTCCGTCTGTTTGTGTTCATCAGCTGTTTGTGTTATCACCTGACTGACCATCATCATCATCATCATCATCAGAAGATTTCAGTTTTTTACAGCTTAAACATCAGAAAGTCAGAACTCACCGATCTGCCCGGCCTTCACTTTGAACGGAACATCAAATTCACTCTGTAACACAAACACATAAACTGTTATTATACTGTTATTATACTGTTACTATACTGTTTATTATACTGTTTATTATACTGTTACTATACTGTTATTATACTGTTTATTATACTGTTTATTATATAGTTATTATATTGTTTATTACACTGTTATTATACTGTTTATTATACTGTTTATTATATAGTTATTATACTGTTTATTATACTGTTATTATACTGTTTATTATATAGTTATTATATTGTTATTATACTGTTATTATACTGTTTATTATACAGTTATTATACTGTTTATTATACTGTTACTATACTGTTTATTATACTGTTACTATACTGTTTATTATACTGTTATTATACAGTTAATATACTGATATTATACAGTTATTATACTGATATTATACAGTTATTATACTGTTTATTATACTGTTATTATACAGTTAATATACTGTTATTATACAGTTATTATACTGATATTATACTGATATTATTATACAGTTAATATACAGTTAATATACTGATATTATACTGTTTATTATACTGTTTATTATACTGTTTATTATACTGATATTATACTATTATACTGTTATTATACTGTTAATATACTGATATTATACAGTTAATATACTGATATTATACTGTTATTATACTGTTATTATACAGTTAATATACTGTTATTATACTGTTATTATACAGTTAATATACTGTTATTATACTGTTATTATACAGTTAATATACTGATATTATACAGTTATTATACTGATATTATACTGTTATTATACTGATATTATACTGTTATTATACTGTTATTATACAGTTAATATACTGTTATTATACAGTTAATATACTGATATTATACTGTTAATATACAGTTAATATACTGATATTATACTGTTATTATACTGTTATTATACAGTTAATATTGTGATATTATACAGTTATTATACTGATATTATACTGTTATTATACTGTTATTATACAGCTATTATACTGATATTATACTGTTTATTATACAGTTATTATACAGTTATTATACTGATATTATACTGTTATTATACTGTTATTATACTGTTATTATTATGTTATTATACTGATATTATACTATTATACTGTTATTATACTGTTATTATTATGTTATTATACTGATATTATACTATTATACTGTTATTATACTGTTATTATACAGTTAATATACTGATATTATACAGTTAATATACTGATATTATACTGTTATTATACTGTTATTATACAGTTAATATACTGGTATTATACTGTTATTATACTGTTATTATACAGTTAATATACTGATATTATACAGTTATTATACTGATATTATACTGTTATTATACTGTTTATTATACTGTTATTATACTGTTTATTATACTGTTATTATACAGTTATTATACTGATATTATACTGTTATTATACTGTTATTATACTGTTATTATACAGTTAATATACTGTTATTATACAGTTATTATACTGATATTATACTGTTATTATACTGTTTATTATACTGTTATTATACTGTTTATTATACTGTTATTATACTGTTATTATACTGATATTATACTGATATTATACTGTTTATTATACTGTTATTATACTGTTATTATACTGTTTATTATACTGTTTATTATACTGATATTATACTATTATACTGTTATTATACTGTTATTATACTGTTAATATACTGATATTATACAGTTAATATACTGATATTATACTGTTATTATACTGTTATTATACAGTTAATATACTGTTATTATACTGTTATTATACAGTTAATATACTGATATTATACAGTTATTATACTGATATTATACTGTTATTATACTGTTATTATACAGTTAATATACTGATATTAAACTGATATTATACTGTTATTATACTGTTATTACACTGTTTATTATATAGTTATTATAGTGTTATTATACTGTTTATTATACTGTTATTATACAGTTAATATACTGGTATTATACTGTTATTATACTGTTATTATACAGTTAATATACTGTTATTATACAGTTAATATACTGATATTATACAGTTATTATACTGATATTATACAGTTATTATACTGTTATTATACAGTTATTATACAGTTATTATACTGATATTATACTGATATTATACTGATATTATACTGTTATTATACTGTTTATTATACTGGTATTATACTGTTATTATACTGTTATTATACAGTTAATATACTGATATTATACAGTTATTATACTGATATTATACAGTTATTATACTGTTATTATACAGTTATTATACTGATATTATACTGATATTATACTGTTATTATACTGTTTATTATACAGTTATTATACAGTTATTATACTGATATTATACTGTTATTATACTGTTTATTATACTGGTATTATACTGTTATTATACTGTTATTATACAGTTAATATACTGATATTATACAGTTATTATACTGATATTATACAGTTATTATACTGTTATTATACTGTTTATTATACTGTTATTATACAGTTATTATACAGTTATTATACTGTTATTATACTGTTATGGCTCTGTTATGCTCTATAACTGAAGTGAGTAGTGTACTTCTGTCTGTACTTGTACTTTACTGCAGTTGTGGTACTTTTTACTGAAGTACTGACAGCTGCAGGTACAGAAAAGATTTTAATTTATTAAATATGATGAAGCATTTTAGGTGAAACAGGTTTTTTCAGGTAAAAACTACATGATGACATCATGGCGAAGAGGTGGGACTTACCAGCGCATTCTCCTTCACCTTCAGGTTCTCGAGGACTACGTTTCCTGCAGACGCAGAAGAAGAAACAGAATTAACAGACAAAAGAAGAAACAGTCTCCAGTATTGATCGTTGATCAGATATATAATCAGGAGGGTGGATGAATATGTTTTCAGACAGTGATTGATTACTGATCAGGACATTTTCAGACACTCTGCCCTGCTGCCTGTCAGGTGTGTCAGATATGAGGAAATAGTGATGTCATCATCCTGACAGACAGGTTTATGTAAAGATCATATATACGACATGTTATTGATTACTGATCAGAATTCCCTCTTAAACGAGATGTTCTGTTTTATTAGATATCAATGACATATTGATTTATTTGTTTATTTGATTTATATGATGCTACAAGATATTTCCAAACTAAAGTCAGATAATCAGACATCTGCAGGAAGTGAAGTTCTCTCTGTAATGATATTCCTCCTCCTCCTCCTCCTCCTCCTCCTCCTCTTCCTCCTCCTCCTCTCTGCCTTCTGTCTGTCAGTGTCATTACAGAAATAATATTATTTATCAAATATCTGTCATGTTGCAGTTCTTTATTGAAGCTCTGACTGAACAGTTTGATATTCTGCATCTGTTTTTCTTTATAAACATAACAGCTGTGTGTGTGTGTGTGTGTGTGTGTGTGCAGCTGATAAGCAGCAGTTAACTGAATTAACTGTCACGTTACAGTTGGCGCATCAGAGCAGACTGAACTCTTCAGTGTGTGAATGAGACAGACACACCTGGACAGGTGCAGTCGGCGGTCAGAGTCTGTGTGACCGGGCAGGTTTGTTTGTTTACTCTCTGGCCCGTTTACTGACATTTTGTGGCCAAATATCCTTCAAGCAAACCTCGTTCGAGCATCTGTTAATTTAACGGGAGCGTGTTTTCCGGTTGCAGTTAAATATATAATCGCATGACTGCGTAGTTTCCTTCATCGATATGAAGTTTTCTACAGTTCGGCATAAGTATAATCCGACAACAACGTTTTAACTTAACAAAACCTCATATTTCATGACCACAACAAACCGGTCCTTCCGCTATCGAGTGTCTGTATTTTGGGCGGAGTTATGACGAATCTTTGATTTAAGTTGAAATTCCAACGGAACAAAAGCGGATTTGTGGGTCGGATTAATGCCGATTCAAAGACTAAACCCTGATGATCGGATTCGATGTTCCGATGTGTTTCACGATCTGTTTACATTTGTATAAAACGCAGCGCGTTTTAAAGCGCGATATTTGTGAACGGAGTCTGGCCTCTCCGGGTGTTAGCCGCGGAGCTCACCTCCCCAGATCCCGATCTTCAGCTGAGACTTGTCCAGATTCTCCACATAGTCTCCGATGAACCTGTTCAGCAGGTCGCTGACCAGAGACTCGAACACCATGATTGAAAGCTCCGGGAGAGACCCTGCTGCAGGGTCACCGTCAGCGTTCACCTGACTTCCGTGTCAGCGGAGGATGACAGTGATTAAAGATCGAGCAGTCTGGGATCGATCAGCTCTGCCTGTGGGTGTTTAACCGGTTGATCTGGGATCGATCAGCGCTGCCTTTGGGTGTTAATCAGGGACGCGTTTTTTAATTTAACAAAATATAACTTACATGTACATAACGTACGATTTTGTACACATAATAAAAGCAAACAAAGTAGACACAAAAAGATGTTTACAAAAAAATAACTGTAAAGCAAAACTGTGCAGTTTTAATTGCTTTTGTTTTAGAGAGTGTTGGATTAAATGTGTATTGTTTGAACTCTTTGCTAAAGCCAGTAAAGCACGATTTCTTACCAGTGAATTTACAGTTATGGATATGGAATTTGGCCATTATAAGAATAATATTTATCATGTACATGTAAGTGTTTTTGTGTGAATTATTTTCCAGGAGACTAAACTTTCATTAATATTTTAAGTAATGAAAACACATTTCACAGATTTTAATGATGTAAAAATATTTTGGTAGGTTTAGCAGCTTTTGCACAACAGTTTTTAACAGAAACCACAATTTACATCAATGTCCCTCTTAAATCTTTTTTTAGCTGAATAGAATTTATGTTATGACTAAAAGAAATTTCCTTTACTTTATTGGTGATTAAGTATTGTTTAGGTGTCATAAAATGCGGAGCAGCTGGACCCAAATGCAGAGACTCGGCAGGCACAAGGAACCGAAGAATATATTTATTAACTAACACAGGAACAGGATGCAGAGATAGGAAACTGCAGACTGAACTTAACAAATGATCCAATAAGACTGAAGTGGAAACCTGAGGGGTTTATCATGGGAGTAAAGTACAAAAATAGATTTACGTAGTTTAAGATGTTTTTCCACATGTTGTCGTGTATGAAGAGATCCAAAATGATCACTGTAGGTGGACTACTTGATTTCTATAGGCGACTTATTTAAACAGCATAAATGTTGTATATGAATGATTCTGTCTCAGAGCTTTTTGATCCATATAAACAGCTGATCACTGTAACTGTGATCACTATAAGATTAGTTAAGATAAGTTAACACTGTGGACATTTAAACATAGTAGAGCTTCATGGTTTGGACTTAATTTAAATTTCTTTTTCTCTTCACAGCTTGAACAAAATGAGTGAATGAATAAATAAATAACTTAAAATAACGCTGGCACACTTTTATTTCTTAAGTTATAAACGCTGATCTTTTAAATAAAAGGGTTCAGTCCAACACAGAAGTGACCACAAATAAAATGGGGATTTACTGAAGTATTTTTGTAAAAGTCCCTCACAGTTCTTCTATTTTATGTTTAGTGGCGCGAGTACGAAAAGACACTTGATGAACCGTTTTTTGAGAGTCTGTTTCCGTCGGTCGGACCTTCTTTGACATGCAGCTGAATGAAGTTTGACCGTTAACCTGCCACAGAGCAGCTGGTTCTGTTGTTATCGTGGTTACTGAACTGGGACTCATATAAACCGCAGTGATGGAACGAACTCTCACTTAAATTAGCAAAGTTTATTGAAATAAGCCAGACTATCCTGTTAGCCAGCGTGATGGATCAACCCTCTGGTCTCAGTGTCTTTCCATCTGTTCCTTGTTGTCTGATTAGTTGAGTTTGTATTTAAGTCCTGAGAAGTCAAGTATTCTGCCTACAGTGTTCATTTTGGGTCTCTTCATACATAAAATATGGAAAAACATTTTAAAGTACGTAAATCTATTTTTGTACTTTATGATAAACGGCTGCTGCTGCGTGAACACTGACATCATGACAGAGACAGGAAGTCATTTTCTCTCGATGACGAACACCGCTCTCTTCGCCTGTTCTGCCGCCGGTTCAAAAATGTGCACAATGTGTTTGAAACAGTTGTGCTGTATTTAGAAACAGTCAATAAAATTCAGTATCTTTATATTCATGTAGGCTAATAAATATACACATGTCAGTTAGATGGTATTCTGCATGAGAAATAAAGAAAAAGAAAAGGTGATGATATTATAGTGATATTTGACAGACGTGATCACTATAAGCGGTTTCCACTTATTTATATCCGTCTCCAGTTTCTTTATCTCCAACTGCAACTTTAATTTTTAACTTTTATTGACATTGGTAAATGGACATTTTGAGAAAATGTGCCAAAGACTTGATGATAACGTTGGTAAGTTGGTTCTCTTAAGTTGCCGACACCATAATTATAAACATACATCTGATATTATGTAGCCGAGTGATAATATAACCACAGTCACTGATCTGAACGCTCATTTATTAACAAATTAAGATAAAACCATGAACAAAGACAAGCGCTGCTCTTCACTTTCACCACCCAGACTCATCAAGCCGGATGCAGGGATTCAACCATCAACCTTCTAGTATTAAGTTCACTCCTCTGACCTTTAGAGCATCACTACCTGCTTACAGGTGTGCATTTAATCTGTCATCAATTTTGTGCCAACTCATCTTCACCTTGTTAATTGTAGCAGTTTTGGCCTTTTTGGTGAAAACTCCTTTATATTCTTCATATAGTTTCATCAGCAGGTTTGTTCTGCTGCGGAGAAGAACGCCGCTCTAGTTTTCTCTTCTTTTTGCGACATAGTATCTGCTTTTTGACAATCGGCTGTTTTGGGCTGTTTATGTTCTCTGTGCACGCGCACACTTCAAACTTATTCCAGTCTGGCTAGACTTAGTGTTGACTAGATGCAGCTAAACTGAGTTAGTGGAGTTAGCCAGACTTTTTCCAGTAAGTTCAGCTTCCTTTAGCTGCATTGATGGAACAGCCCTCAGGGCAGAGCTGACGGATATGATGCAGAACACAAGAGGAAAACAGCAAACAGAAAACCAAAACACAATTAGGCTCAAGAAGGCCCCAAATGTCAGCAGGCTGAATGCAAACAAAACACACTGTGCTACTGTACAGAGCTAAATGAGCTGTAGCAGTCACCCATTGCTGTCATTTCCTTGTTCTGAATTCGTGTAGTTGCGTGTCAAAATCCCTCTGGCTTGATTGGAGGAATATTCAGAGCACCTGTTGTGCAGAATGTGGGGACTGGCCCCCAAATTAGTAATTGAGAGCAGCTGGGTGCATTCCTCTCCTGGCCAATCAGGGTGTGACAACGTTGTTTTTCTGGGGTTTAAGAGAGGAGAGAAACTGCACATCCTGGTCGCTGATCTGTCCTCAACATGCTGCAGACCTCATCTGTAGAGATGAAACGCTGATCTGTTCATGCCCTTGTGAGTCTTCTTTCCTGTCTTTTGCCTTTCTGATTTGAGGGTACATTTGAAAGAATACTAAAAAAATAAACCTTTCAACCAAGTTACCTGCATTAGGTTGATCTTAGTGCTATTCATGCAAGAGGTTGTGCTTGGCTCACGGTAGCCTAGCACCTGCAGGCTTTACTTTGTTTATTTATTATACATATTAAAGAGGCCTTTTTTCATTATTATTGAAGAAGCATTTGTTTATCAAGGGGATGTTTCCCATTGCACAGAACCTTGTGAGGTGATTTCTTCAAGTGAATATTAGTTTCTTTTTATTCTATTTTTTTGTGGCTGGGAGCTGGTTCTCAGGCTTCTTACCAATCAGCTGTGTTCAGGGAGAATCAGCACCGCCACAGGGCTGCAAGATAAATTAAGACATGCAAACTCCTGGAGTCCAAAACATAGATCTCTTCCACAACCCAAATACCGATTCACCAATTAGTGAGAACTGCATGAAAAGCACCAAACCTGGAAGTACAGAGAAACGAGCCCAAAACACGTTCTCAGGTATTAAAACAAACTAACTCATTCAAAATCATGTGAAGGCAAAAGTATTACTTCAGCTCTGTATGATCACATGCATACACATTTAGATGTCAGGACAAAGGTTAACTACAATAAGCAATAATATCTCGTGGGGTCCCTCAGTTCAATACAATACTATCTTATCTGTCTTCCACTCAGTCCAGACTTAATATCACAGGGGAAAAGCCGAGGGTCTCTAGAGTAGTGGAGAATAGCAGCACAGAGCCATAACATTAGGTAGAAGCCATGCCGGCCTTCTTACATATCATCATCCACAAACTGGTTCCAGTGTGACTACACATATGGTAGTGTAGTAATATATGATCAGATCTGTTATTACCAGAATAACTGGGAAAACAAAGTTAGCCTATGGAAGTGTGTGTGTTTGAGATAACTGCTGGATATTAACCATCAGCTGAGATTTGAACAGTATACAGACTCCAGAAGGTTTCACACCAAAGACTTTTACATAGTCTGGTGTTACAGGGATATTATATTCTGATGGAAACCCTTCATAAGTAAAGAGAAGACCATCTTTATTAAATAACTGATCTACCAACACAATATTATTGTGAAACCGATATTCCATAAGAAGAGATTTGTGTTAATCAGATGTTGTTGTTTTTGTTGTTGTTCCATATAAAATAGTTATAAGCTGAAAAATAGTTTGTAGATGAGAGACCATGACAAGAAATCCTGGTGATGAAAAGCAGACATTTTTACAGGGATTTTTCTCAATATTGTACTTACAAACAAGTTTAATCCACCCATTTAGATAATATGTGGATGTATAATGTATAATATATGTATAATATTCCAGATGAAGGGAAGGTTTCTGAAAAGTTGCTTCAACCAATTTATCTTAAATGTGTATTTATTGTATAGAAATCTCATATATATATATATATATATGATTTTATATTATATATATATATAATCATAAGAATTTCATGACAACTGTTCAAGTGATGTGTCTTATTTTTCCACATGAAGCTGAGGATTTTTTTTTAGTAGTAGTTTATCAAGTTGCAGAGCCAAAGCTGCATATGTCAGTCTGCCTAATAATTAATACTCTGCCTCTTAACGAGAGATCCCTTAAGAGCCATTGGTTTAATTTTCTTTGAGTTTTTTGTATAACCGGATTAAAATTTGAGATTCTCCTGTTGATCCTTAATAATTAATATTTCCTAAATATAGCCCTTTATATTTTATTGTAATATAAAGGGCAGATTTTAGAGCACTCAATGGCCAGAAGTTCACACTTCTTTATATTCAAGTGCAGCCCAGAGGAGAACTCCCTGATTACTTTAACGGCGACAGAAATTTGGTTTCCATTTTGTAAAAATAGTGTGGTTTCATCTTCCAGCTGAGTTATGACTAAATATTTTTTGTCATGAAACCTGATTTTGTTTCTTCAGTAATTGAGTCCAACACCATCTTAAGTCTTTTAGCGAATAGTAGAGCAAATATCTTGTAATTATTACCAAGCAAACAAATTGGATGCCAATTGTCAAATGTCTTTGTTGGGTTTGGGAATTAAAGTGGTCAACTCTTGAGTCATGCTGGTTGGGAGTTATTCTTTTTGCCATACTTCCTAATCAGGGGCACATTCATCCCCAACAAATTGTAGGAAAACATTTATTGAATATATACATGTCGCTGCTGACACACCCACCAAACAAGAGAAAATGTACCTCAAAGCCAGTCTCACACTGTTGCACAACATTTGCAGATTGAAATTGCCCCAGCTGATCTCTTCATGTGATGCAGTCAGTTTCTTTTTTTTTTGTAATTAATGTATTTTAATGATACGATTTATTCTAAGTTATGTGTTGTCTTCATGCCTTGATGTTTATAAATGAATGGTTTTCAATTTTTTTTTTCCGAGCCAATCACAGCAGCTGTTACTGAATTATTGCTGAACATCTACTGAAGAACAAACAAGAGATTCTGATTGGTTGAATGTCACTGTTGGCATGGCATTAGTTTTACTTCTTGATTGACATTAACAAATTGAATCTAATCTAATTCTAATATAATATGTGCCAGAGTGTTAAAATGTTTAAAATTACGACCCATTTTCAAATGTGTTTATCAGAAATATGGATTTCTTTCATCTAATTGCCTGAATCACATGGATGATTTCATACTACCCTGTTTACAAGTAAAAGTAATGATCACTACTGTCATTGAATTTTAGGTGTCTTTTTTTTTTTTTTTTTTTTAATTAAAAATTTTAGCATCTGTGGTCTTCCTCGGTCAAATTTGACCTGGCCACCAATAGGTGATGCAATGGAGAAATGGGCCACATTATTGTGCTTTCCAGCAGATGAACACACACAACTCCAAAGCTACAGGTGTGTAAACACCTAACGCTAACCCTGATTTCATTACAACTTTTCCCCTATATGGGGACCAGAGTCTCCACACACACACAATTTGGCCCTAAAATAATATTACAATATTCAGTGTATTTCTGTGATACTATCATCTATCACAGTCTTACCTTGCAAGGCAGCTGGATTTGCAAGGTCATGAGATCATGTGAGAATCCAACCTGTCAGGCTTCAAGTTATGCACTTGTGTCCAAACCACCCAAGTAGGTTTATCTGCAGACTCGCACTGTCTACACAACACATCCACTTTACTACATGAGGCATGAGGAGGGAGATGGTTAAGGTTAGGATAGGGGAATTGAACCCCACCCCCAACTGAATGGGAGAAGGGAGGTGCAGAGTCCTTCCCCCAGAAGGCTCATTGTCCCCAATCCCAGGAAAACTGGTCCCAATTTCCCCTGAGCTGGTTCTGTGGTCTGTCATTGTATTCAGTACGCTCACAGTAATAACCACCTTGGTGTACTACAGTCCATTCATGATCATGAGCTGTACTCATGATTGAGTTGAGGTTAATTTTGTGATTTTTGTGTATTTTTTCTGTTATGCATGAACTTAAATATGAAAAATAAAATAAAACAAAAGATGTGAAAGTTAAAGGATCGACTGGAATTATTTTTTCAATCTGCGCCTATATGCGCAATGTTTCGACCTCTCTGGGTCTCCTTCAGGCAAAGGCGCAACTGAAGAAACAAAACTGATTCTCTAAAACTGGCTGGCAGAGAGATGCTGTCTGTTCAGTGGTCAGAGCAGAAATGAGGGAGAGCTGCAGCTGTGCTCTATTTACAACCTGTCCCATGACCCAGGTTTGGCTTCCGTAAACAGTGGAATTTTTGTATAATTTGGCTTGTTTTAAAAATGGTGTGTTTCACCTTGTATTCTAATTATTAGGTTTAGGGAAGAGGAACTGAACCCTACCCCAACTGAATGGGAGAAGGGAGGTGCGCAGTCCTTCCTCTCTGGAAGGCCCTTTGTTCCCGGTCCCAGGTGGACTGGCCCCAGTTTCCCCTGCGCTGGTTGCGTGGTCTTTCAAGTTCAGTACACTCATGGAAGCGACCATGGTTTCTCCTGTGGCGTACTGTAGTCCACTCATAATCCTGAGCCGTGCTCATGACTGAGTTGTGGTTATTTTTTTTGGTTTGTGTGTGGTTTTTTTTTTTTTTTTTGTTCCTATATATGAAATAAAAATAATAATAAAAAAGCCTATGAAATAAAACAAGGACCAAAAATATGAAAAATGAAAAATCAACTGAAATTAGTGTATATTAATAACGTGTGTCTGCGCAATATTTCAACCTTTCTGGGTCTTTCTCAGGCAAAGGCACAACAGAAAAAATACACTGATTCAGTAAGCTGGCTGGCAGAGAGATGTTATCTATTCGGTGGTTAGAGCAGAAATGATGGAGAGCTGCCTTTGTCCTCTATTTATAGCTTGTCCCCGTAATCAAGGTTTTGGCTTCCTTGTAAAATTGGGCTTGTGTTTTTAGAAATGGTATTTTTCATTGTGTGTCTACCAATTGATTGTAATTTTTTTCAGTTTTTAAACCCCTCACGTGCCAATCTAAATATTTGTGTTTTACAGACCTGGAATCAAGCTCTGTCCCCACTAATTCAGGTATGGCCTTTCCAATGGTACCACCCCTGAGTCTCTTTGGTCTGGCCTCAGTGATTCTGAGGCACGCAAGCCCCCACGCCACATCAAGGCAGAGTCCATGTGCAGGGTTTTTTTGTGTTGTTTTTTTTTTTTTTAAACTTATTACTCCCCCCCCCCCCCCCCCCCCCCTTGAAAAATCTTCTCTGGATTCAGTTGTCCTTCTGCATCCTCTGCCTTTTTTGTGGAAGGCCTTCAAGTTTCTTGGTGGGAGCAGGTTTTCCTCACAATGTCTTAAATATGTAGTAAATGCATATTTGTGTGAGACTGTTCTGTTCAGATCAATAAAGGACAGCATGAGGGGTGACCAGTGAGGCTGGCAATTTATAGGGATATACCTCAATATCTGCATCTTGACCTCAGCTGGTCTGTCCTCCTCGTCCACAACTTGGATGTCCTCCGGCTCTTCCTCTGGCTCTTCCTGGTGGGGCTTTTTGGCTTGGGGCCATGTGGAAGACAGACATGTCTCTGGTTTTGCTACCCTGCATGGGATGTCGTCATGGAGGCACCACACCATGAAAGTCCTAACTTTTGGACGACTGTGGCGAGACTGGATGCGTAGTTCCTGCATCTTTGATTGTTTCAAAGGCAGGGTTAGCATCAGGTCCTGCAATGCCTTGAAATCAACATAGTCCCCATTTTCAATGAAGGCAATGCAGGACAGAAACATCAGTGCCTTCAGTTTCTCCCCATGGTCCATCTTATTAGGCAGCCAGACCAGACACTTTTCAAGCCATGGCATGCCCTGCTCCCTGTAGCAGTCTAGTTTACTGGGAAAACAGAGCCCTTGCCTTTCCACCTCCTGGAAGATGTGGCTGCGGATGACAGCCAGTCTAGACACCATCTGGGGGCCAGTTTCCTTTATGAAAAATTCTATATATGATCTCTTGTCCTAGCTGAATTGTGCCCGCTTCCCTTGCCAGATTTTCAGTTGGGAGACCCAATATAACTTCATCTCTTCCAGCCCCAGCCGAAGGCAATTAAGAGAGTCCAGGCCAGCCCGGGTGACAAGGTCCCTGGCTTTGTCGAAGGTTCCTGGAAAGGGAAAAGCCTTCTGGGTTGTCACCATCTCCAGGAACTTGTCAACAGTCAAGGCCCCTGCCACCTTATCTGGAAACTGGACAGCCTTCATTGAGGCCAGAGGGATGTCATTGGGCTCCCCATACACATCCCCCAGAAGGACCATCCATAATTGCACCTCCTGAAGGAGTCACACAAAAAGAAGACTCGCAGGATGCGTAATCTCTGCCTGACATCCTCTGTCCAATTTCCCAGTGGTGGGCAGCACACATCAGATGTAGCTGCACTGTGAGGGGCCAACCCAAGGAAACCCCGCATCTTTGTGAGGCTCTTGGCATGCGATGCAGAGGTTCCCAGGCTCATGGTTAGTTTATTGTCCTCTGGCTGACTATAAATGAGTTCCTTGAGAGCAAACTCTGCCTGGTAGACTCTCCAGGCATCATCATAATTGCCTTGGCCATGGCCATTTTCGAACGAAGATCTGAGCACACCAATCAGGTGGTGCAGTGTCTTTAGGACCACAGTCAAAACAGTTATGCCCTCTTCTGTGTTGAAGAGAATGATCATGGCATGTTCACGCAACAGCCTTGCAAGGCACTGCTCAATAGTGTGTCAGGTTTAACATACACTGGACAGTCCGCACCCTGGAACAGCTTTACCTGCTCCAGGCGGCAGGAGAGGGGTTTGACCATCTTAGCTTGGAGGTGCTCCATGTGGTCCATATACTCTTTGGCCCTAGAGTACATGGCCCTTGTGATCTTGTGGTGCATTAGGCCACAGGTGGTGATAACACCACTGACCGGGTGTTTATATGGTACAGTCATGTGGGTGTGCGGGGAGTCAGTATAGACCTGAAGAAAGTTCAGGGTCCCCCGGCTTTCTTCCCCACAAGACACCACATTGATCAGTGGCATAGCAACATCCAGTGGCCTTCCATCCAGGTTACTTTGGAAATGGGCGCACTCTCCAAAGCTGAGAGTAGGGAAAAGAGTGCCCCTATCCCCTACCACCTCCTCCATCCCTGTCCTCAACCAAAGGAGGTGCAAGCGGCTTTCTCCACTGGTGCCTGCAGGCACCAAGGTACAGGCGGCGTGGACTGACACACTTTTGATTGATGTGTGATCAACCAAGGCCTTCAAAAAAAACAACACAAGGGCTCTTTTGTCCAAACATGGACATGGACCGAGGAGTCTTCGTGGGTGTCCACAGCCTGGACTGCCCTGTCCAAGACTCCCAGCAGAAACTGCTGGTCCTGAGCCAACACACTGAACTTGGATGGGTTGGCCAGGCTGTTCTTCTGGACTGAGTCCCTTGACATGTCCTTCATGTCCAGAGCCCTCAGCTCCTTGGTGAATGCAGCTCTGACCTGATTCATCAGAGAAGCTGTCAGTTGGTGGGCAGTGCTAGCAGCTTTGAAACAGGGGTGGGATGTGCCGTCATTGCGCTTTGGAACCACACTCAAGTTCACAAAGTAGCCTTCAGTGGTTTATGCAATGCAGCTACCGTGAACATTTTTGAGTGCATTCTGTGTGGCTGAGCTGTGCTGCCACAGGTCCACATGCTTCTTCAGCATGTGGAGGTGGTTTTTTACATTGTTGGCATGGGCAGGAGGTAGGGTGATATATGCAATGTGTAACTGTATTCCCTTCAACGCATGAAGTTCAATAAAGAGCCCATCAATTTCATATTTACTGTCCAACATTTTGTCCTCCCACTCATACTCAGTGGGGAACAGATGCATCCTCAATTCCTCATCATTTAAGAAGTCCTCAAATTCCCTGTTGGACTCATAGGGACCTATGAGGACTTCAGTGTTATTGGCCGCCACCTCTAGAAAAGAAGCCATTTTAATTCAATTCAATTCAGTTTTATTAATATAACACCAAATCACAACAAAAAGTCATCTCAGGGCACTTTTCACATAGAGCAGGTCTAGACCGTACTCTTTAACTTACAGAGACCCAACAGCTTTTAAGCCATATTAGTGTTGGTGAAACTTCATAAGTAAGGGGATGCCCCGACTCCCCCAGTCAGTTGGCTCCCCCATTCCCTGGTACCTGGTTCAAATTCACAGTGCATGGGGGAGCAAGATACGTGGACCAGAGGGCAGAGGAGTTGGCAGTTCCACCCGGGTCTGGACGCTGTCTGGATAAAATGGAGGAATCAGTAGATGGTGTTGGGTCGCCACACCACCGTTAAAAATCAATCAATCAATCAATCAATCAATTTTTATCTATATAGTGCCATATCACAACAGAAGTCATCTCAAGGCACTTTTCACATAGAGCAGGTCAAGACCGTACTCTTTAATTTACAGAGACCCAACAATTCCCCCATGAGCAGCACTTGGCGACAGTGGTAAGGAAAAACTCCCCTTTAACGGGTAGAAACCTCAAGCAGTAAGCCAAGTAAAATTACATTGTTTTAATAAATAGGTTAAAAGAAGGTGTGGGGGGATAGTTAATCGGGTTGTGATTGAGTCTTCTCCAATTACGTCTGAAAAAGGTTGTTGTATTGTCAATTTTGATGAGGTTGGTGCCAACCAATCACTCCAATAGGCCATGTTGTTAGGGTCAGGGTTACAGTTGACTTAGACTTAAGGCTTAGGTTAGGGTTAGGAAATTCAAAAATTGGATCACGTTGCCGGGAACCGGCAACAGGATCTGATGCCCAGTCCATCACTGCACCCTGCCGAGTCCAGTTTTATTTCTCATTCAGGCCCCTAGGATATAAGGTGTCCATTTTAGAGATCCAGATTCTTCCTGCCCTTCTTCTCTGACCTCCGGTCCACTTTGGATTAGTCTGTAAGACCGTGGCTTGGACTGAGTGCCATCCATGTTGTAAAAAATGATTCACTAGAGGAGTGTGTGTCTCTTTTTGTCTTACAATATTATATTTGTGTTGAGTGAACCTCATAGCTATGGAGTTTTTGGTTTCACCAACATATTGTAGTCCACACTGTGCACGTATTATCAAGTATACACGATTTTTAGAGTGTACACTCCCCATGTCTGTGTTTTGAACACATTTTTATTGTATTTGCTGCGCAGCCAAGTTTGATGCTTAAAAAATTCCCCCTGACCTCTCGGTTTTAGGGTGAGAAGTGGTGAGACCTTGGCCTTGACCAGGTAATCTTGCAGGTTTCTGTTTTTTTGAGAGCTGCAATGATTCTGTGTTCCTGTAAAATTTGAATTCCACTCAGGGCTTTTTGAAAGTTTGTTTTAATCACTCTAACCAATCTCACTGCAGATGCAGAATATGTTATGATAAAAGGAAGTATTGTAGACACCACCTGAGGTTTAGTTTCCAGGAATGTTTTTAAGGATTTCCTGAGGAAAGATCTAGAATACCCTCTAGTGCGAAGCGCTGAAAACAACGTTGTCGTGGCTTCTCTAAAATCTTCCTTTTGAGTGCATATTCTGTGAAACCTCAGCAGTTGTGACTTTACCAGGCCTGCATATGTGTGTTTGGGATGGTGACTGGATTTATGGAGCAGAGCGTGAGTGTCTGTCTCTTTAAAAAACACTTTAACATCCAGGTTATTGGTGCTTTGGAAGTTCTGGCCCTTGTATGTGGTGGTGTCCAGAAAGTCCACTGAGGTCCTGCTGGTAGTAGATTTCAATTTTATAGATTCATTGTGATTGTTTAGAGTGATTAAGAAGTGATCAAAATCCTCTTCTGAGTGTTGCCATACACCCCAGATGTCATCCAGGTATCTATAATAATATAAAGGTTTTTTAATACAAGAGGCTAAGGCTGATGTTTCCCACTCTGCCATAAAAATATTAGCATATGCTGATGCAAATTTCTTGCTCATAGCTGTACCTTTGATTTGTAGAAAAAATTCTCCATTAAATTCAAAGTCATTTCTGGTCAAATTAATTTCCAATAGTTGTATCAATTCCTTGTCTGGTCTGTTTTTATTAGGATATTTATGAAATATGTTTCTTATGGCTTGTATGCCTTGTGGAATGTCAATATTTATGTATAAACTATCAATATCCATTGTGAATAAGGTGGCATTTTTTGGGATGTGGAGTTTTTTAATTTTTTCCACAAAATCATATGTGTCTTTGATGTAGCTGGGGTGTAAGGTAGAGAGAGGATTTAAATAAAAGTCTAGGAACTCGGCCGTATGGTAGGTCTCACTGCTGCAGTCTGAGACGATTGGTCTTCCCGGGGGAATTTCATGTGGTTTGCTCCATTTAGACGGGTCTTTATGTATTTTTGGCAACATGTAAAACAAACGGGCCCTGGGTTCCGGGTCGCCCAGTAAATATTGCTTTTGTTCAGCATTTATGAATTTTTTATCCTGTAATGTTTGTACAATTTTCTCAATCATGGGCTTTTTATCTGTATATATCGGTTTTATCAATTTTAAATAATAATGTTTATCATTCAATTGTCTGTATCCCTCCCATAGATATTCTCTATCCAATATGACAACTGCACTGACCTTATCAGCTGGTTTAATGATTATTTTTCTGTTATTTTTGAGTTCTTTTAAGGCCTCAGTCTCCTCCCTGCTCAGGTTTGGCCGTGTATAAGAGACCTGGAATTTTGTATCAACATGTTGGATATCAGTTCTGATCAGAGCAGTGATTTCAGGTGGCAGTTTGCCATCAGGAGGAGTCCAATCTGATTTGGGGGTGAATGGAGGAGGTATTGTATCTTTTGTGTTTTGGAAATATGCCGCCAATTTAATTTTTCTGTGATATAATTGTAGGTCCCATCTGGTCTGTTCAATTATTATGTTTTTATTACTGCCTTTAGTGGGAATAAAAGTTAGTCCCCTATTCAACAGGGTGAGTTGTGGGGGTGTCAAATTAAAGTTTTTTGCCAAATTTATCACATTTTTGCTCCCCTCCTGTATAGGCAGTCTTATGGGGATAATTATTTTACATAATCGAACCAGTGTTGAAGCATGCGTCTGGCTGTGGGTTTGGTCCAGTGTATTTTGTCTGTCTCCGTTTTGAAGATTCTCATGGGCAGTTCAGGTATGTATCTGCAGTTTTTGGTGATGTAAGCATTGAGATGTAGTAAATTATTTTGGTCTTTAAGTGGCAAAGCCCTGGAGTAGTTGATTTGTGGCACCCAGATCTCTGCTTGTGGAAATCTGAGTTTTGCTGTTTTGACAGCTGCTTGTAGTTGTTTGATCTGATCTGTTTGACATTTTGTGACCTGTTGTTTAATCCAAAGGACACGATCACTGTTTCCACCGTGACCGATGAAGTTGCTCTGGTGAGGATGGCTTCAGCGTGTCTGAAGGTGGCCCCTGGATAACTATCTATCTGTAAGTCTGAGGCTGTAAACGGTGGCACTCTGGCGACGTTGGAGTCTCCCATGATGAGCCATTTTTTACCAACACTAAGACCCCAGTCCTGCATTTTGTTGTATGTGTTGAGATGTCTGGTAGGTTTGCGTGTGGGAGTCTCTGGTGTGGGAGGCGTGTGGTCTTGTCTTCTGGGTCCCAGGTTAATTTGACTCTGGACTGCCGTTTCCATCCTCCTGACGGTGTGAGGAGCCAGGGGAGTGTCCATCGGCAGGTGCCGGCCTGTGTGTGGAGTTCCAAGCTGGTCTTCCTCCAATAAAGTTTCCAGCTCATCCAATGACAGATCCAGCAAGATATCATCCCCCTGTGCCACACATGGGTTTCCAGTGGCGGTAGTGTGATGCTCCAATTTCCCCCAAGGGGCTCTTCTGGCCCTCTGTGGCTTGGGAGGGGTCTGATGAGGTTGTATGGGGGTGGGAGAGACATAATCTTCCTCCTCCTCAGCTTCAGAGCCCTCTCCCTCCAGTATTCCTGTGGTGGTCACTGTGGTTGTTTTATATGTGTGGGAGTCTGGGGGCTGTGAGGGGGCCCCTGTCCCCCGTGTCATGCTGTTGTGTCCCTGTTTACGTGTGGATCTGGGTAGGGTTAAGGGTTAAGGTTGGGGTTGGGGTTCAGGGTTCTTGGTAGACTGTTTAGCACTGGCCTACTGACAGGAAGAGAAATGAAGACTCAGGTGGAGGGAACTGTTGCGAGTTCCCTCCCCATGGGACCAGGCATCCAGGCAGGGCAGAGGTGGGAGGGCTGAGGGGGAGGGGAAGAGAAAACAGCAAATAATTTAAAAAAAAAAAAAAAAAGGGATGTTGTGAAGCAGTTAGGATTAGGTAGGGGGATGGGTAGGGGGATGGAATGGTTGGTCTATTGGGGTGAGGGGGCTAAGGGAGGGGTAGGTTAGGGTTAGGGAAGGGGATGTTTGTGGTTAGGGTTAGGTGAGGGGATGGGTGTGGTTAGGGTTAGGGTAAGAATCCGGGTTAGGGTTAGGGAATGGTTGTACTAAGCCTCAGGATCCAAGTTTTCTCGGCCCTCTTTCTCTGCCCGCATGACATCATTATTTTGAAGACCAGTTAGTATGAGGTTGTTGGGAGGGTGGGTTTGAAAATGTTGGACCAACGGGGTGCCAAGACGACCTGCCCCAATGTTGTACAGATGCTGAGATAACCGGGTGTGAATGGAGTGTTTGGTTTCGCCGATATAGTGTTTGTTGCAGAGGGTGCAGGTGATTATGTAAATCACGTTGGATGTGAGGAGAGAGAAGGAGCCTAATATGGGAGATTCTGATTTGGTGTATGGATTGTGAATGAATTTTCTATGTTTATAATGTTTTTGATGCATGACGGGGATGTGAGGTTTATGGTCTGAATACAATGATCTGGTGAGTATGGATTGAAGGCTCTGGTTTTTTCTGTGGGCTGAAATGATTGTGGTTGTGAAGTGCTGGGTGTCTTGTCTGTTTTGTACTGAAGTTACCTTTGAGAATGTGGTGGAAAGCTGTAGTTCTGTGAGAAAAGGTGGATACAAAGAGGATGATGGATTGGGGGGGGGATGTTGTGTGGTGTGCAGGTGGATGATCGAGCCATCTCTTCCCCCAGGAAGGGAGGGGGAGGAATGGGGGTGCAGACCCTGGTTTGGGTAGGGGTTAGGGATGAGGGTGGGTGGGGGGTGAGGATACATAGGGTAGGGGAGTGGGGGGCAAGATGGCTCAATGTTGGAGACCTGAGGTGGGGTTGTAATTGGGGGGGGGGGGGGGGGGGGGGGGGGGAGTGGGAGTGGGAGTGAGAGAGGCCAGGGTGGAGTTTTTGATAGTGTGCAGGAGCCGTCTGGAGTATCCTCATTGGCGGAGGCTATTTAAGAGGGTGGTGGTGGCGGTGTTGAAGTCTGTGATGTTTGAGCAGATGCAATGGAAGCGGATGATTTGGGATTTAATTATTGCAGTGAATGTGTGTTTGGGGTGGTAGAGTGTGTGTGTCTGTGGGTTTAAAATAAACTTTGGTCTGTAGGATTTTGTGTTGTGTACTGGGGGTGAGAAAATGGTTGTGTTCAGGAAATTTATGGAATCGGGGTCTATGGTGTGTGTGATTTTCATGAAAGGGTGGTGATTGTTGAGAGTGTCGCAAAAGTCTGAGAACTGGGGGAGTGTGTGTGGCCAGATTCCGAAGATGTCATCAAGGTAGCGGAGGTAAAGGAGGGGTTGTAGTGGGCAATTTATGAGGGCTTCATGCTCCCACTCACTCAAGTAGAGATTGGTATAGGAGGGTGTGAATCTTTGACCCATGGCTGTCCTGTGGATTTGGAGGTAAAATTGGTTATTGAAAAGAAAATTATTATGAGTTGGACAGAGTTCTATTAATTGTTAGAGTTCGTTGTCTGGACAAGTCTGATACGGGTTTTTATTGAAAACGTTATGAATGGTTTGTAAGCCTAGTTGGGCATCTATGTTGGTGTAAAGGTTATTGATGTCAATTGTGAACAAGAAGGATGATGGGGTGACAGCCATGGATTGGATGACATGGATGAAATGGTAGGTGTCTTTAATGTAGCTGGGGTGTTTGGTGGAGAGGGGACCTCAGAATGAATCAATATATTGTGCTATGTGGTATCTAGGGCTATTGCAATCAGGAACTATGGGTCTGTCGGGGGGAACTTCAAAGGGAATGGTCCAGGTTGTGGGGTCTTTGAATCTTGGGGAGTAAATAAAAGTAATGGGGACGGGGGTGGTCTGATCCAAAAAGGTATTCTTTTAGTTTGTTATTGATGCATTTTTTATTGTAGAGGGTTTGAACAATGGTCCAGAGTGTGTGTTGTGTCTGTTTGAATGCTGTTGTCCAAAGGTTTATAGTAGGTGTTGTTTTTTAGTTGACGGTTAGCTTCTTAAAGATAATGGTGTCTGTCCATGATGATGATTTTGGATCCTTTATCTGCCGGTTTTATAATGATATTGGGATTATGGTGTAGTTGTGTGAGGGCCCTGCGTTCCAGCCCCGTTAGGCTGTCAGGCCTATCTGAATGGGGCCGGAACCATTGTAGGGCCCGTCTGGTTGAATTAATGAGTTGGTGGGTGAGAGGGTGGAGTTTATTTGATTGTGGTTCCCAATGGGAAGGGTGAATGAAGGGTGTGTGATGGTGGTCTGGGTGAAGTTGAAAATAATCTATGAGTTTGCAGCGTCTGTGAAAGTTGTGGTGGTCCCTTTTGAAGTTCCTCCCGATCAAATTTGGTGGGGCATGGAATGAAGGAGAGGCCCCTCTCCAGAAGTGATATTTTAGCTATGGAAGGGGTGAAGAGGGTGGCCAGATTGAGCATATTTGATGGGGAATCCCACCCCAGGTCTTGGATGTGTTGGGGGGTATGGTGATTGGCCGGATTGGGTTTGTAATTTATTGTAAATTTAGCAGTTTGCACCAGTTGGCGAAAATGGCTTTGGCAGTGGCAGGGGGTCCCATGGATATTGTCTTTTTCTGTCCTAAAAGTGTTGTGGGGGATCTCTGTGAGGAAGGGGAAGTGAGTGGCCATGGTGATATTGATCATCTTGAGATTGTTTTTTTGTGTGGTGGTGAGATGGGAGGAGTAGTTGAGAATGGGGAAATAAATGTCTGCATTGGGGAAGGTCATCCTGGCCATACGGAAAAGGGATTTTAGTCACTTGATGGTGGTCATTTTGGGATCCTGGTCCCTGTTGTTGATGCCTATCGCAAAGATGACTATCTTTGCGATGGGCTGGGGGAGGGACTTTTCACAGACTTTTAGAAAGTGGTAGGTGTTGGCTCCAGGGTAGCTGTCCAACTGTATGTTGTTGTAATTGTGTCTTTTGGTTGTTTGGAGGGACCGGCTGCCCAGCCCGGCTGCCCTCGCCACCAGCAGCAACTGCCTGTGGGGAAAGGGAGAAGTGGTTATCTGATATTATTGAATTGCTGCTGAGGGTTATGTCTTGGAAATCTTGGGGTTCTTGAGTTGGGGGGTTGGAGAAGTAGACCTGGGTGGTGACCAGAATGGGGGAAATAGGGGGATAAGTGCTTTGTTTGGTGGATAGGGGTCCCCAGGTAACCTTCCTGTTTTTAGGGGGTTGTGGGGTAGAGGTGGCTGGTTGGAGGGATTTGATGAGTTTAAGGTATTGTTTGCTGGTGTGTCAAGTGGCTGGGTCTGGAGGGTGGCTAAGTGTGTTAGCATGGGTGGTGGGTTGTTGGGTGTGTATTTGGTTAGATAGTTTGTTCCAGAGGTGTATGGTGAGTGACATTAAGGGTTGTGGTGCACTGTTGGGTATGAGTGTATCTGTATGTATGGGCATAGGTGTAGAGCCATTTCGAGCTCCACTTCTATAAGTAGAATCAGCTCTAAAAATGGGGCACATTGTGTGGGGGGCTTTTACCTGGAGGAGGGCTGGAGTCGGTCTCAGTCAAGAGGGTGTTGTCCTTTGATGTTCCTGGCTGGATTTGAACCCGGGCTTGAGCGGTGGCAGCCCAGGACTTAACGTCCTAAGCTAATTGTCTTTGGAGGTCCTGGATCTTGTGGATTGTCTTTAAGAATGCCCTTAGAGTGGGAAAAATGCTATTCTTGTTAAGAGGAGGTGGAGCCCCCCACCAAGTGCTGGCATATAATTTTAAAATTATAAAACTAGCAAAGGGCTTGTGGAAAAAAAGCCAATAAAACAAGGTCAAAATTGAGTTAGGGTTCAATGTCCCACTCGAGGTTCTGTTGCACTGGCCTACAGATTGGACTCTGGGTGCCCCCTGGGAGGCTGGGGTTAGGTGAGGTTGGAGGTTGGAATCCTAATGTTGCTGTTATGTTCCAGTGTGTTGGTCTATTTGATCTTATGATAAGTGATTTGGATAAGTGTTCTGAGGTGATTGTGTGGAAGGGTAGCTCGTAGGGATGAGCTCAGCTCCCCCCTGCAGGAAACCTGCGTTCGAATTCCTCTCTGTCACCTTTTGGGGGGTTGGATTGGGTTCAGTGGCACTGGTCTATGGATACGTTTGATGGTCTGCTTGGCCTGGAGTCCAAAACTGTTGTATTTGAGCATCATGCTAGTGTTAGTTAAATATTTCATAGGTGAGGGGATGCCCTGAACCCCCTAGTCAGCCGGTGGCGCAGCAGGCAGGGCAAAGCTCTCTGATTCCTGGGCATCAGGTTCAATTCCACAGTGCATGGGCGGCACAGACATCCGGAACTTTGGGGGGGGGGGGGGGGATCATAAAAAACATGCAATAAAGCCATTCCATAATATAAATATAATAAAATAAGTGCTAGATAAAAGTGCTCAATGTCAAAGACCACTACATGCAATATTGAAAGAAGAATAAAAAATAAAATAAATAAGTAAATATGTGTGTGTGTGTATATATATACACACGTTAGTTTTATAATCTATAGCTAACAATTATAGGTGGATATTAAAAAATGGGGAATCAAACGTGGTGTGTCTGTGTCCAGCTAGAAATACTTTATTGTAAGGCCCCTTGTTTGTTTTTTAATGTAGTAAAATGGAGATGTTGAAGGACAGTGATACAATGGTGTATCAAAACATGGTATTAGAAGTTACAAAGGTAAAAATATTTTGCTACCAGTGACCCAACTCTATCCCAAATTTGACCAGTGTGGTAAAATTATATACTAATATTAATAAAATTGATACATAATAAATGATAAGAGAAAGCAAGTAGGCTGGGTCTGTTTTTAGTGTTTATTAAAACATGCAAATCACAAGTTAAAAATTTGAATTAAATTAAACCCCTGCTTGGGTGCGGGCTGAGGTGGGGGGGATCCAGACAGCTGTATGATGAGGGGGAGGAGAAGGTTAATAGAAATATAGGACAATGAAATAAAGCAATGAATTATGAAGTTGGGGTGGACCATTCTTTTGACAATCTGGGGGTTAGTCTGTTGTGTACTGTGAGAAAGGGGAAAGGTAGGGAACAGAAGACATGGAGTTCAGGGCGCATCATTGAGACCTTTGGGTATTGTTGTGCCAAGTTTGTTAATCCATATCTTCTCTGCTCTCTTCTTCTGCCCCTTGGTCCAGTGATCGTTGGCCTCCGGGCTGGAGATGATCAGGCTACTAGCAGAGTGGTGCAAAAAGTGAGTGACCAACGGGGTTGTGAGTCTACCTTCCTCAATGTTATACAGATGTTGTTTTAGTCTGATGAGTATTGTATGTTTGGTTTCACCGATGTAGTGTTTTTGGCAGAGAGCGCATGCAATTATGTAAACTATATTGCTTGAAGTGAGTAAAAAGGAGCCTAGTGATGGAAAGGCGGTTTTGCTGTGTGGGTTGTGGATGAATTTCCTATTCTTGTAATACTTGCTGTGTTCTGTGTGTGGTGGATGACTATTGTCAGTGAATTTAGATTGTGCAAGAAGATTCTGTAAATTCCTGTTCTTCCTATAAGCTGATATGACTTTATGGTTTTGAATGGTTGGATGCTGTGCCTGTATGAAAGAAGAATTGCTTTTATTGTTCATTGGAGTCCTGTTGTCCTGTGTGAAAAGGTTGAGACAAATGGTATTAGTTGTTTTTAGGCGGATGGATAGTTATTTGAGGGGGATGAGTGATCCTCCTCCTCAGCAGGATTGAAGGTCGGGTAGGGAGACAAACACTTTTTCGGGTAGGGGAAAGGGTGGTCTGAGGATGCTTGGGGCCCTGGAGGTGGAGGTTGCTCATCGTTGTGGACCTGAGGTGGAGTCCAACCAGTCAGAGAGCGAGCAGGAGCGAGGGTGGCCAAGGTATTGTTTTTTATTGTTCTGAGGAAGCGTTTTGAGTATCCTCTCCTTCTGAGGCTATTGAAGAGTATATGACATGATTCATGAAAATCCAATAATTTGGAGGAGATGCGGTGGAACCTGATGATTTGTGATTTTACTATACCTTTGAATGTGTGTTTGGGGTGATAACTGGCCTTGTGTAACAGTGCATGTTGTTGTGGATTTTCGGAGCTGATGCACTGGCAGTTGTCAGTTTGAAGAAGAGAAGACCAAACCAAACTTCGTATGATGATTCTGGGAAAACTTTAATGAAGAACCTTGCAAGGGAGAGCGACTCAAGGGACACCTCCTGTTCGTACGGTGTCCCCAAACTCGTCTGACCCTCACAGTCCAAAACCAGCCTTTAAGCCAATCATAGAAACTAGTTCGTCAGTTCCGAATCATAAACCTATGACCTAAATCTGTATCTTTGGTTTGTCTTGTTGCGTCTGATGATGACCTGCATTCTGGCCTTGGTTCGCCTGTGAGGCTCCTGGTTTATTAAACAACATGTGTTATCTTCTGTTTGAGAGAACAGAAGAGTACAGCTTGACATTCTGTTGTCCTGGTCAGTTATGGAATATCCATAACAATCCCCTCTTATTGATCAAAAGATCAATACAAATTACCAATTTATGACTGGACTGGTGGACTGTAAGGGCACAAACAGAGTAGAAACAACATCCGCACAACAGATAACAATTCTCACACAAAAGTAATACAAGAATCAACAATTGCATTAACCAAAATCAAAAGTAAAATCATCAAAACACATAATCATTTAAACACATAATGCAATAACAATAAAAGCAAACAATCAGTAAATTAGATAAAAAACCCCTCTTATGTACCCCTTTAAAACAACTGTCATGTGACCCATGAGTTCTGTCGTCCAACCACCAGGGGCAGTAGTGAGGCAAATCCTCAAAGAAGATCTCCTAGAACACCAAAGCGTTAAAGGAGGTCATTGACAGAGGTCACCAGTCACATGCGCAAACAACCTAAGACAAGACACTTCCTGCCTCTTACTAGATGAAATCCTAGCAACTTAAAGGGGAGTCATACAAACATTTGATTACATCATAACAATAAAACAAATCAATCACAAAGTGAAGTCTTCAACCCATGCACTTTGCGTACAGTAGAGGGCCATCACCATGGAGAGGTTACTAGCACATACGATGCATGGTGATGTGGAATCCATCCTCCTGGAGTGATCCTCTTCATTTTCATCAATTTTCAAACACACATTTCAAAAATAATTAAACATTCAATCACATTAATGAAAAACATATAAGATGACTAGATATTTAAGAGATTAATCATTAACACTACTCTATTTCTACAACTTTTCTCAAACTAAAAATGCATAAGATTAATAATCACATCATTAAAGAATCAAAAAATTATTCTAAGATGTCACCTGTAAATAGAAAATGATATGTTTCTTCAACTTTATGAAGTACAAACAAACATAACTCTATTCAATTTAGCACGGTGTGAGTGATTTATACCAAGAAAGCTTTTAGAAACATTAAACCTACAGATTTTGAGTTTCCTCCTCCTCATCTGAAATGATACCTGGGTGAAAACGCCTCATCCAGTCCTGGAAAGTTTCAAAATCATAATACCTCAAACCTGTGTGATTATGATCTGCAGTGTTTCCAGTGACATGCACCTGGGCTGCTTGGAGTACAGACCCTGTGGTCTTTTTCACTACCAGCTTGATTATCAAACCTACACATGAGCAGAGGAGGATGAAAAGGAAGACAGCAACAGCAAGAGTGGTCAGGAACCTGACCAATCCGGACCCCCATGACCCAAAGACACCTGAAAAATCACCAAGGTTAAAACCATGACTATCATGCAATTCTTTGATACCCAGTGCTGTGTCATGTGCCATGCATCAGAGATGTAGGAACAACATTCAGAGCCTATGAGCTTACAAGTCTATGAGCTTACAAGTTCCTCCTTGAGCCGCTAACAGGAGATCAAGAGCCATGCGATTCTGTAGAGCTACTGTTTTGACTTCCTGCAACTCTTTGTGTTCGGCTAACATAGCTCTGCTTGAGGCATTAAGATGATTTTCTAGGACTTTGGAGAGAGATGAGAGCTCTTGCTGGGACACATACACACCATACCAAGGGAGAAGGAAGCTGGCTACTTTCTGAGTTGATGAGATTTCTCTCTTGTATATGTGTAACGGTGGATACAGTGAAGCTATCTCAGTAGATTCTACTTCTCTGATTAGGGGAATTAAGTACGCCAAATAACAGACACCGCGTGAGTCTTCATACGGCACGCACCGATAGGCCCTGTCACCACAAACTAGATACACTCTCTCAGGCAGTGGGGACTGTTTAAGAGTGACATCTACCACAGTGTTACAGCTACTTTGTCCTAAGTCTTCATGTCCCTTCCCTATCCCTCTGAAACATAAAGAAACATTTTGTAGCTCATGAGTGAAGACAGGGGGAAGATAAGTTGAGCAGTCACGCTGAGGTCTTTGCTCGTTTTGTTGTGGCGCCGAACAGTTGCGTAACTGAATCTTGACTGGCCCTATGGATAAGGTGCCAGCCCATGGTTGCACATAAACTAGAGCTTCAGCCATAGCAGTGGTTGTATATGGTTGGGGAACACACACTTGATTTTCAGAAGGTTTTGAACAGTTAGTTTGAGCTAGAGCAACCTGAACTCTGTACTCAAAGCCTAGTTTCACATATCTTTGTATGTGAATGATGCGGAGAAGAGTGGTGAAATTAAATCCGCTTGGCAGATATTTGTCATTTACCGTTCTTGCAACGTATAGAGCAATATCTGTATTTTGTGATGACTTAACATCCACAGGATATGTTGGAGTATAGCAATCGTCTGCTTCTTCTCTAAATCTTGAAGCAAGATCATTCCAATTGAACGTGTCATAATCAGCTTTGGTGAATGGAATTGGATTAGACATTGGAGAATGTATTGAAGCTGGCATATTTTGACATAGCCAACACTTACTGAGATTACGATCACGCGCATAATCAAGCATAAGACTAAGGGCTGAATTTTCTTTTCGCACTACTGGTTGCTGAGCGCTACGCAGTAATTTGTTTTGCACCCTTGGTTCAGATTTAGTTGGAGCAATTGTGTTAGTGGATGCAAAGTAACCACTCCAGGGGTAATCATCATTCTCCATGAACTTACAGCTTACCAGTTCTCCCCCCTTCTCCTGGAAATTTGCACTCCAAGATCTACAATCAGGAGAACCTCTCAGTTGCTGTCTGGTGAAACACCACAATTCCAGAGGTCTGCTTAGTGGTCTAACAAGTGAAAACGTTACCTTCGTCGACGTTGTTGGGCCGTGGTTACAAGTTTGGCTATCAGCAATAATTAATGATTATCAAAGATAATTGTTAATTATTAAAATCAATAAAATTATTAATAAGAATTAATAATAACGGGGCACCACCCTGGACTCAGGGAAAAAGATAGCCAATTCAGTCTCAAAGGGTACTAATCTATGAATTTGGGGCTTTGATTAATAATTACTTGAATAACTATAAGCAAAATCACCATATCAATAGCTAGTAAAGGTTGAAGGATTTGGAGTTCTTTACAGAGCAGAGGTTGGCAAAACTCATTCTTGTGCAACATTAAAACAGACAACAGGTATATCCAAAAGCATTTATTTAACAAAAGGGTAAAAGCAACACACAATACTAATCTAGCTAAGTGTACCTATTTACAAGTGTGAATGTGTGAGTGTGTGTGTGTGTGTGTGTGTGTGTGTGTGTGTGTGTAGGGAAGACAATAGCAAGATGGCTGCAGTCACCTGGTGACTGAGCACATGGCATGTCGACACGTTGGCTGAAAAGGGGAACTACAGGGATAAAAGGCCAGACCATGTGGTGTCTTGAACCACATGTGCTGCCTGAACCAAAGTTTGCCAAACTAGGTTTTAACCTCTTAACTGTGTGGTTCTCTATTCAAGGCCAACTGGTGTATGCTAAAGGTGCCAGGTTAAAAAGAGGTTAGTTGCATGCAAGGCCCAGTTACTGGATGTAACATGTGTTAAGCATGCTAACATTAACCTAGCGGTGTGGCTATGCAGTAACCTGACTATAGGCAACAAGGACATCACAACAACAGTTCAATGTATAACCTTAACCAAATCAATACACGTACAGTACATTGTTTGAGTTAAACATTCTTGCTTAGCCGTACTATGCTCCACTGTGTTGCTAGGCTATGCCCAGTTGTTACCAGTCCATGAAGGAAGAGATGCTTTGTGGTGTCCTGCTTTGTAGCCGGTGAATCCGTGGGTGAGTCAGGCTGAGAAGGCTTTGGCTCTGAAGCTGAAAGATGCAGGCGTTGCTGGGCAGACAGCACTCCAGTCGTGCAGAGGGCCAGGTCACTCCTTTGTGTAGAGTTAGCGGCAAGCTAACTCCATTTCGCGGCTCCTGTACTTGTTAAACTGGCCAGCAGACTTGTGTGTTAGCTGCTGGCACAAGGAAACTTAGTTTCTGAGTCTTAGGCAGGCTCTCGCATCTTCTGCCGTAAAGAAGACTGTGTGTGTCTGCTGTGAGCAGGCCACACAAGACAGCAGAGATGGTGTGAAAGAGAGCAAGGAGCTGCTCCTGCTGCAGCTCGTGGAGAAAAGAGAGTGATAAGAGGGGAATCTCTAGTTTTGATAACCTGGATCCATGGGTGGAGCTTCACACTTTGGGTGCGAACCCCCCAGGGCTCAGGTTTCTTGGAGTCTTGAAACATGTGGTAAACTGTGGTCCACATGTAGTCCCAACATCCCCCCTTTGGTCCTAGGATTGCACCTGATGTGTGATCCTGGGAGCACAAACATACATGTACTGTATGGTCCACAGTTGAGTTCAAGAGTTCATTTGTCAGTTCATTCAAGTTTGTAACATCTGGGCAGTGGTTAACACTATCTATCTTGGCTAAGCAAGAACAGTCAGAATTACAAAACAAAAGCATGATAGACAACAACAAAGGCATAGTCCTAAATAACATAACCTGGGTTTCTCATTACTCTTTGGGTTAGTGAGAACAGGAATGTTAGTGGTGTAACTTTGTTAAGGTGAGATGCAGAGAGAGTGGCACCTAAAATGATAAAGCCATTTCTGGAATGTCCAAGAGTGTTTGTTGTTTCACTCATTGGATCTGATGACAATACTGACTACTCAATGTAGTACTCAGTCTGATCTTGGCAGACTTTACAATTTTGTCCTTCAGGCAAGTGTAGCTGCAGAAGGATGTCATCATATTTCCAAAAATCCCAAAGTCCTAATGGCTGTATCATTGTTTGTTTGGCACTATGTCCTAAACTTGTGGTGGGTGAGGACATGTGTATGACTACTTCTGAAAGTACCTAATCAAGTGTCCTAAGCTAGTGTTTTGCAAAGTGATCCTATTGACAAAATACTACCAAGGAGTTGATCCAATTGTACTTGCAAAGTAGGACAGTGGTGTCTGAGCTGAATCAGAATTTAGGCTTTCCTCAACTAATAGCAGGCTGTCCGGCTATTACTGAGTTTAGAATAACTGAGGTTGCTACTGTTGCTAACGAACCCAAGTGTAACTGCAGGAAAAGTAAGGCACTGGTATCTGTCTTACTGTCAGTACAGGGGTGGACTGTGTTGCTGTCTAGAATCGTGAGAAGCGAGCTCTAGAGCTCTTGTGCCTTGAGTTTCTAACTTGTGGCTCAGGGCTGTAACGCTCCATGTAGCCAGAGGGAGAGAGACATTCAGAGGCACTGTCACTGTCTGATAGATGGTGACCATGTACTGAACTGTGGTCAGAGATGCTGTGGTCATCATCTGATCTGTCCATTGTCTGGTCACACTTCTGGGCCAGAATCTCTGCGTATGGCCTTCTAAAGCTTCTACTGTGTGAATGCCTATCTCGATGCAGTTGGTGGACATGGCGCTTACGCTCAGTGTCCCTATGCTGCCTTTTGTCACCCCCCTTTGGACTGTTCGGAGGGTGATCTTTTAAGGCAGCAGACCTGTATGACGCTTCAGTGTTTGAGCTGGCAGGCTCAATTGTTTTCCCTCCTGCTTTGGAAGTGACAGCAGTTTCCCAAGCCACCTGTGTCATCTTTCTTATCTCACGCAGTGAGGGGTTACCTTGGTGCGTCATAAGTACAACGTGAGTGCGTACGCATGGATGAAGGTTCTGCAAGAATAAGGACTTGAAGGTGGGGTTTTCTTCTAAGCCTGGTGCATTCTTGCCCTGGAAGTACGCATGCCTCAAACGTTGGTAATAATCCCTGGGATGCTCACGACGGGAATGTTTAACTTGGAGGGCTGCAACCATTGATGTGGTCTCGTCAGCAGTAAAAGAGAATTCTTCTACTAGTGCTTGACGGAGCTCTTGGTAGTCATTTCTGACTCTGGAAGGTTGTGATTGTATAAACTTGTGTACAGCTTTAGAGCTGGTTTTCCACACAAGTTTAACTTTCTCACTTTGGGTTGCATGGGGCAGGTCAACTAGATTGTATTCTAGTTCTCTAAAGTAATCTTCAATGTGGTGATTACAGCTGTCTGGGTCAAAATGATCAATGTCCTTAGCTATGAGCTCAAGCACTTTAAGGCGGGGACACTGTGAAATCATTTCTGGTGAAGACAAGACTAAACTAGCACTATCATGGACATGTGCATCCCGTGCTACAATTCTCTCTCGTTGAAGGGCAGGGGCTGAACAGTTCTGGGATGATCTAGTCCCCCCTTCGGAAGGATGAGCACGGATGAATGTGTCATGTATCGGTGGCTGAGAAAAACACTGGGCAGAATATCTTCTAGAGGATAAACTACATGTCTCTTCAGTGTCTGTTTCAGAGAGATGGGAACTCAGGTAGCTGTTAGCTCTGTCTCTCAGTGGAGGTTGAGAAGCTGACTTCATTCCCAAGAACTTAGGGTCAGTTGGGAATTGTTCCAATCTTCTGAGTGGAGAGGGAGTCAACCTTTCATTATGGGAGGAGTGTGAATCGGAATAACCGGAATCACATTGGCTGAATGACTGTAGTGGGGCAGGACATTCTGACCTAAGCCTTAACAATTCCTCCTTGTGTGAGCAGAGATTTAACTCTGCTGAGTACAGGTCTTCTAAATAGCGCATGGCTTTCTTATTGGCCGTCTGAACCTCATGGAGGAGGCAAGCATTTTGCGCTCTAAGGAGATCTACCTCCTTTTCTAGGGCTGCTTTGCTCTGACAGGCAAGGCTAGTTTGTCTGTGGAAGTTCAGAAGCAAGCATAACAATGGATCTTTGGATGAGGTCTGTGCATCATTCCTGTCCTTGAGTAGTGAGTCTATCTCTTTCCTGCACTCACTGAAATTCAACCTGCTGATGAATTCTGGGTAGCCAGGTTCTAGGCTCTGTGCTAGGGAAGAAATAAACTGTTCTACACAGGGGTTCTCCATTGTTGTATCCGGAACAGAGGATTAGATTAACAGTTGACTAGTACAACAAAACAATGTGGTTGGCTATGGTGTTGCGTGACAGACACTTTGTAGTGTAGTTTGGGCAGTACACTAGCCTAACCAAACAATGTTGTGGCTTACACTATGGGGAGTAGCTTCCTGTGGAGGAGGGGTGGCTACGACACCGTCTAGTGGCTCTAGTGGGCACAACAGATTTCAACATGCACTAACTGAGATGCAGCGCAGTAACAGCTAGAGGATTGTTTCTTAAAGTTGACTCAGGCTGGAATGCATGGCAGTAACAGCTAGAGAATAACTTCTAAGTTTCACAGGGCTGGTAGCACACTGTGGCTCTATCTCACAGGCTCTATTTCTTACTCAGGCTGGAATGCATGGCAGTAACAGCCAGGTACAAACTCTCTATGTGTCACAGGGCCGGTGGCACACTGTGGTTTAATTAACAAGGGGAGCACTTGAATTAACAACTAATTCTGACAGCTTGACTGGATGGCATTGAATGTATACTATTCGAATGCTGAACCAAAATTCTTACACTTCCTACAGAGTGGGTTCAACCTGAGTGGCTAACAGCAACAGCAATCTCTTAGTTTAACACTACGAGGGCTTAAAGTGGTAGTTATCAACAACTCAAGATTTGGGTTACCAATTGCTTTAGCGAAAATTGATTTGAAAAAAATCAATTCTCCCAACACTTCACTTGTTTGTAAGTACAGCTAGATATCTTCTCCTGTGGCAGACTGGTCGTGTTAAATATAAAGACTTTTGGATAGTCTAAAGGTTTTAGATTCCAGAATTTTGGTACTGGCCAAAATTATGCTGAAATTAATATTGCACAATTATGAATAATTGCCAACAATACTCTGCCTCACGCGGGGCATCATTTTGTTGGGCCGTGGTTACAAGTTTGGCTATCAGCAATAATTAATGATTATCAAAGATAATTGTTAATTATTAAAATCAATAAAATTATTAATAAGAATTAATAATAACGGGGCACCACCCTGGACTCAGGGAAAAAGATAGCCAATTCAGTCTCAAAGGGTACTAATCTATGAATTTGGGGCTTTGATTAATAATTACTTGAATAACTATAAGCAAAATCACCATATCAATAGCTAGTAAAGGTTGAAGGATTTGGAGTTCTTTACAGAGCAGAGGTTGGCAAAACTCATTCTTGTGCAACATTAAAACAGACAACAGGTATATCCAAAAGCATTTATTTAACAAAAGGGTAAAAGCAACACACAATACTAATCTAGCTAAGTGTACCTATTTACAAGTGTGAATGTGTGAGTGTGTGTGTGTGTGTGTGTGTGTGTGTGTGTGTGTGTAGGGAAGACAATAGCAAGATGGCTGCAGTCACCTGGTGACTGAGCACATGGCATGTCGACACGTTGGCTGAAAAGGGGAACTACAGGGATAAAAGGCCAGACCATGTGGTGTCTTGAACCACATGTGCTGCCTGAACCAAAGTTTGCCAAACTAGGTTTTAACCTCTTAACTGTGTGGTTCTCTATTCAAGGCCAACTGGTGTATGCTAAAGGTGCCAGGTTAAAAAGAGGTTAGTTGCATGCAAGGCCCAGTTACTGGATGTAACATGTGTTAAGCATGCTAACATTAACCTAGCGGTGTGGCTATGCAGTAACCTGACTATAGGCAACAAGGACATCACAACAACAGTTCAATGTATAACCTTAACCAAATCAATACACGTACAGTACATTGTTTGAGTTAAACATTCTTGCTTAGCCGTACTATGCTCCACTGTGTTGCTAGTCTATGCCCAGTTGTTACCAGTCCATGAAGGAAGAGATGCTTTGTGGTGTCCTGCTTTGTAGCCGGTGAATCCGTGGGTGAGTCAGGCTGAGAAGGCTTTGGCTCTGAAGCTGAAAGATGCAGGCGTTGCTGGGCAGACAGCACTCCAGTCGTGCAGAGGGCCAGGTCACTCCTTTGTGTAGAGTTAGCGGCAAGCTAACTCCATTTCGCGGCTCCTGTACTTGTTAAACTGGCCAGCAGACTTGTGTGTTAGCTGCTGGCACAAGGAAACTTAGTTTCTGAGTCTTAGGCAGGCTCTCGCATCTTCTGCCGTAAAGAAGACTGTGTGTGTCTGCTGTGAGCAGGCCACACAAGACAGCAGAGATGGTGTGAAAGAGAGCAAGGAGCTGCTCCTGCTGCAGCTCGTGGAGAAAAGAGAGTGATAAGAGGGGAATCTCTAGTTTTGATAACCTGGATCCATGGGTGGAGCTTCACACTTTGGGTGCGAACCCCCCAGGGCTCAGGTTTCTTGGAGTCTTGAAACATGTGGTAAACTGTGGTCCACATGTAGTCCCAACAACGTGGATGAACTCTGCTTCGTCTCAAACAGTGTTTTATCATATGTAGACCACCGCCATCTACCTCGAGAAAAAGTAACTGGATATGCAATATTACAATCATTCATTTTACATCTGTCAATAGGACATTTAAAAACAATAGAATTCACAATTCGTTTAACTCGGGAGAGAGCTGGTAAAATATGTCCATCAGTCTTTTCTGACTCTTTTTCTTCAGACTCTCTCATTGCAGCATTGTCAATGTATCTCACTGTTTTGTCAGGACTTACAGTGTTGTAGAGTCCCAATGGGCTCATTGATTTGTCCGTATGTCCAAGATCTGGCTCTTGGTCTGCATTTTCTGGATCATTCTGCAAAGGGCGCCCCTGTCCATGGGGCACTGGGTTCATGGCACCGACTGTGTCATGAGAAGGAAAGCCTTTCCGCTCTCCTTCGCCTGGAATCAGAGAGACTCCTGTCTCTCTCTCATTTGGACCGACTTGACCTGTCCCCTGCCCGAACCTACTAAACAGGAGAGAAAAAAGGAGTAACCATCCGGTTACCTGCCAGGGCTCTGCTCTCCTCCGCCAGTGGTTGGGGGGGCCAGTCTGCACCTTGTGGCGTGGATCCATTCTGCTCTGCCTTCGACCTTCAGGGCCGTCCTAGTAGTCAGCAGCACCTGGTATGGACCTTTCCACCTAGGAGACAAAGACACTTTTTCCAGAGATTTGATTAATACCAGGTCACCTTCTCGAAAGGAATGAATTGGTTCTTCCGATGGTTTGGGGAGTCTGTCAGCCACCTGTAAATGATACTTTCTCAAAATCTCTGTTAGTCTTTTCACATACTCAGTCATGAACTCATCCGTCCAAAGCAGAGTAGCTTTGTGTGGTGTCAGTGGGGGACTTGTCCCTGTGGACATTGGTCTTCCCATCAGCACCTCGTGAGGACTGTAGTTGCACTTGGTGCACTCCGAATGGAGTACAGCACAATCGGCAGTGCATCAGGCCATTTCAGGCCTGTGGCTAGGACTGTTTTGGTCAATCTGTCTTTGATAGTTGCATTCATTCTCTCAACTTGACCTGAACTCTGTGGATGATAAGGAACATGTAACTGCCACTTAAATCCTAAGATTTCTGACAGTCCCTGAGTGATTTTTGACACAAAAGCTGGACCTCTGTCGCTATCTATTCCCTGCGGCACTCCGTTCTGTATGAGCCAGCAAGTAATTGTTCAACATCAGGTATCAGACAGTTATACACAGAGCATACATATCTTAACCATCCCCAGTATTCATCTGGGTTAACATTGTACTCAGCAATCTGAAGCTTATCTCTATCAAACGCTCCTTCGTATGGCCATTCGCCATCTGTCCACTGATTCATAAGGGAAGAAAATGGAAACACAAAAGTCCATCCTTTCAATCTACCAACAACTCCCGCCGGAGATTGTGGAGAAAACATCGCTCTATATTGTGCATCTGTGAGTGTGTGGGGGTTTGCTTCGGGAAGCTTATCAATGGCAGATTGACCTTTTACTTCTGAATTGGTGCGTTTGTTTCCTACTGAAACAGATTTGTTCTTTCTCTTGTGTTTTGGTGAATGAATTAATTTTGTAGTAGATTGTGTTCTACTCACTGCTTTAGACGTGTTGTTGCCCATTTTAACACATTTACATTAAAAACATCACACAAACAAACACATCAAACACAAAACAGACACATCAAAACTTTCCCAGCATCACCGAAGTTCTTTTTTTTTTTTTACACCTCTCTTCCTGGTGCAATAGCAGTGATCTGAAGCCAAACCGACGAAGCAACTCTTCGTCTTGTGTACACTGTTTATTGTTTGAAAATTTTTTTACCGGCGCCCGACTCTAGGACTTAGAATCCCAAGTCTGAAAACATTTCTCACAGGACACAGAGTGGATGATCCCCGATCTTGGCTTAAACGAAATAGGCCAAATCCTACCCCGAAAACGTCTTTTCTATAGTTTAAACCTCAGGTGGGTCCCCCTGTGCCGGACGTAGCCCGAAGCTAGCCCAGAAATCCCAGCCACTTTTGTGGCACTGCAGGAGTTAAGACTCACTCAACTCTGCCTTTTTTTACCTCTTCACAACCACATGCTTTGCACCTGCTTATCACTGCACAGTTTCAACACATTTTCATGTGTTTAGATTCTTTAACCATCAGCTTTTTGCTTTTATTTTTTTTTTTGTTCACTTTGTGACCACCTTTAAAGTGAAAGTGATGCACAGTTTCTTTGTGATTTCGTCAAACGCAGACATGGTAAGGCACAACAATAAAATAAAATTATGCACTTACCACGTCTTTGTTGTGTTGAAATCCTGTTCGTGACGCCAAATTGTTGTGGATTTTCGGAGCTGATGCACTGGCAGTTGTCAGTTTGAAGAAGAGAAGACCAAACCAAACTTCGTATGATGATTCTGGGAAAACTTTAATGAAGAACCTTGCAAGGGAGAGCGACTCAAGGGACACCTCCTGTTCGTACGGTGTCCCCAAACTCGTCTGACCCTCACAGTCCAAAACCAGCCTTTAAGCCAATCATAGAAACTAGTTCGTCAGTTCCGAATCATAAACCTATGACCTAAATCTGTATCTTTGGTTTGTCTTGTTGCGTCTGATGATGACCTGCATTCTGGCCTTGGTTCGCCTGTGAGGCTCCTGGTTTATTAAACAACATGTGTTATCTTCTGTTTGAGAGAACAGAAGAGTACAGCTTGACATTCTGTTGTCCTGGTCAGTTATGGAATATCCATAACACATGTGTGTTTGAAGTATATTTTAGTTAGCATCTTATTTTTGGTGGAGTTGAGAGGTTGTGAGAAAACCGTGGTGTCAAGAAAGTTAACCTGGTGTGGGTCTATGGAATATTTGACTTTAAGGGATGGATGGTTGCTATTAAGGGTGTTTATGAAGTCTGAGAAGTATGTGATGTCGTGTGGCCATGCCCCAATGATGTCATCCAGAAAATGGAGATAAAAGGTTGGTTGGAGTGGACACTTGGCCAGGGCCTCTCGCTCCCACTCGCTCATGTATAGGTTTGCATAAGACGGTGCGTACCTCTGACCCATGGCTGTTCTGCTAACCTGGAGGTAATGTTGGTTGTTGAGACAAAAATTGTTATTGTTTAGGCATATTTTTAACAGTTGAAGAAGTTCTTTATCTGGTCTGGTCTTGTCTGGGTAGCTGGATGATGGATGAAACAACCTTTAAGCCCAATTCCATTTCTGGTGTCCAGAAAGTGGTATGTGTCCTTGATGTAGTTGGGGTTAGGGTTAGGGTTGGGGGTAGGGGTTAGGGTTTAGGGTTAGGGGTTTGGGTTAGGGGTTAGGGTTAGGGGTAGGGGTTGGGGTTAGGGGTAGGGTTGGGGTTAGGGTTTAGGATTTAGGGTTAGGGGTAGGGGTTAGGGTTGGGGTTATGGGTAGGGGTTAGGGTTAGGGGTTAGGGTTAAGGGTTAGGGTTGGGGTTAGGGGTCAGGGTTAGGGGAATTGGAGAAATCCGGCAACCTGACAACGTCAAGTTCCACGTAATGCATGGGCCATCCTAGAGAGGGCATACAGTGGCTCTCACTGTTCATTCAAGCCCTAGGGATATTTTGTACCAAGTGTATTAATCCATAATCTTTCTTGTTTTTGGTGTACAGAATCTGTCCATATAGGATTAGTTTGTAGTCCCATGACCCTGAGTGACTCTAATTTGTGTTGAATGAAATGTTGAACAAGATGTGTGTCAGTCCTCTTTTGGTGCCTGATGTTGTACCTGTGTTGGATTAATCTGGTTTGGATCGAATTTTTGGTTTCTCCAACATATTTTATATTACACTTGGAACAATAAATTAAATACACACAGTTCTTGGTTTTGACACAGAGGGGAGAGCCGAGTTTAATTTTCATTTTAGATCTTAAATTGGTAACAGAGAACAAATGTTTAAATTCCACACTTCGTTTCTTCATGGTGTTCTTAATTGGTTTTAACTTACTATGTACTAATAGGTCCTGCAGATTCTGGTTCCTGCGATATGCTGCAATGATTTTATATTTCTGGAGCACTCTGGTATTATCTAAAAATTGGGCATAGTTTTTTCTCAGAATTTGCATCAAGTTCAGACTCTGTTTGGAGTAAGTTGTAATTAGAGGAATTAGATTGGGTTTATTTTCATCACTACCTGTTTTGGGATCTAAAAAGGTTTTCCGTATATTCCTTAGAAAGGAGCGAGAGTATTCTCGGTGTCTTAAAGCTCGAAATAAAGTTGATGTGGCCTCCTCAAAGTCTTGCTTTTGACTGCAAATTCTATGAAAACAAAGTAATTGAGAACGTATTAATCCCTTGTAGGTGTGACGTGGGTGAAAACTGTTTTTCCACAAGAGGGCATGTGTATCTGTTTCCTTGAAATAAACCTTAAAATCTAATTTTCCTGTTGTTGTGAAGTTTGTTCCTTTGAATGTTGTAACATCTAAGAAATTAATTGAGTTCTCATCCACTGTGTATTTCACCTTAATCAAGGGATGGTGGTTATCTAGTAACTCAATAAAGTGATCAAAATCTGCCCTAGAGTGGGTCCAGGTGCCCCAGATGTCATCTAAGAATCTGTTATAGTGAAGTGGTTTTAGTGGTGCTTTGGCTAATGCAGATTCCTCTCAATCCACCATGAAAATATTGGCATATGAAGGTGCAAATCTTTTGCCCACTGCTGTTCCACTGATTTGTAAATAATATTCATTATCAAATTCAAAATCATTCTTAGTTAAATTAATTTCCAATAGTTTGATCAAGTGGCTGTCAGGTCTCTTTGGGTCAGGAAACTTATTTAAATATTTTTTGATAATTTCAATGCCAGATTTGGTTTCTATATTTGTATAAAGACTGTCAATGTCTATGGTAAACAAAATGCAATTTGTTGGTAAATGGAGCTTTTTGATTTTCTCCAGAAAATCGTACATGTCCTTGATATAAGTAGGATGCTTGACCGAAATTGGATTCAAATAATATTCTATAAATTCTGCTGTTTGATATGTGTCACTATTACAGTCTGAGACAATGGGGCGACCTGGAGGTATTTCAAAGGGTTTGCTCCATTTTGCAGGATCTTTATGAATCTTAGGTAATAGGTAAAACCTCCTGGGGCGTGGATCCATACTACCTAGTAAGTACTGTTTTTGTTTTTGGTTAATAAAACCCTCTGTGTACATTTGTTCCAGAATCTGATTCACCATGGTTATGGTTTCATAAAAAATGGGGCCCTGAAGTTTTTTGTAATGCTTGGGATTATTAAGCTGTCTCTGAGCCTCCCACTTATATTGTTCTCTGTCCATAATTACAACAGCACTGCCTTTATCCGCCGGTTTGATAATGATATGGCTGTTATTTTTCAATTGTTTTAATGCCATCGTTTCTGCTGGGGATAAGTTAGGTCTGTCTTTTGTCCTCCAGTTAAGATTTTTTATGGCATATAGATCAGCTTGAATTAAAGACCTGATTGGTGGTGGTAAGGATCCTAAATTTGGTGTCCAATTAGAATTATCTGTGAACGGTAAGCGTTCTTCTTTCCTTTTTCCTTCAAAATAAGTGGCTAATTTAAGTCTTCTATGATAATCTTGAATGTCAATCATCATTTGTGCCTTCTGGTTTTTATGAATTTTAATTGCGGGTATGAAAGTCAAGCCCTTTTTCAATAATTTTAATTATGCTGTTGTCGGTTTGAAATTTTTTGCCAGAACCATGACGTTGTTAAAGGCAGTGCTGTTGTCCCCTTTGTTGTTGTTTGACATATGATCCTGTACAAGGTCTGTGACAGTTTCAACAGTAGAACCAACATAGTCCGTGGTAGAGTCCTTTTTAGCAGTATTGGACTTTTTGACAACCAGGAGATCACCAAGAGTGTTTCTGTTATCATACTCAGTCCGTATACCTATCCCACTGCCCGCGATCGGTCTTAGTGGGCTGTCAAGTTTAACTTTTTGGTCCAGTGGTTCAGCATAGCTGTAGCTGTTACCGCTGTCCAATGAATATTGTCTTTTTCAGTTTCAAAGTCACTGTCCGGTAATGGTGGCAGGAACGGCATATTGGTCCTGATATGCTCGTTCATGATGGCCACATTGTCTTGTATCCTCTTTGGTAGGTTTTTGGAGTAGTTTATAATAGGGATCCAAATCTCAGCAGCTGGAAAAGTCGTCTTGGCCATCCTTAGGGCTTTCTGAATTTGCTTGATTGCTGTCTCCTTAGGTTTTTGTTCTCTGTTATTCAAGCCAGCTGCCAGGATCACTTTCTCCACCGTTGATGTGGGTTTAAATTTAGCCACTATGGCTTCAATGTGTCTAAACTGGGCACCTGGATAGCTTTCTATCTGGAGATCAGGATTGCTGTATTGGAGGATTCTGCTGAGATTGGAGTCCCCCATAATCAACCATTTCTTGTGGACTCTGATTTTCCAGTCCACCGGGTTCAGTTCTGGGATGAGAGTGAGTGTCTGTGAGGTTTTTGCACAGGTAGTGACTCCGTTGTGTCTGTTTGTTCAGTAGATTCCGTGTGTTCTGTTAGGTCCGCTATTTCGGAGTTTGTATCCTCCTCTTCTGCATTGGGTTCTCCAGTGGGAGTGGAGGTCTCCTGAAAAGTGTGTGTGGCTGCGTCCCCATTAGTGGGGGTCTCAAAAGAGTCCTCCTCATGAGTGGAGAATTCCTCCTCCTGAAGTGAGGGGTGTGTCTCATCACTAGAGGGGTCTACCTCATGCAGGGAGAGGTTGTCAGGTGGTGGTTCATGAATCAGAACTGTCTGATTTGGTTTTACTGGTTCTGAAAGTTTGGATTTTACTGGTGGAGTAGGTCGTGCCGGGCTCCGTGAAGGTGTTGGGCCCAGTCCCAGTATTGGGTCATCTTGTGCTATGACACAAGGGTTAGTCACTTTGGGCCTCCTCTGGGGCTTGGGGCTGTCACATGGTGGAGGTGCGCATGGAGACCAAGTGTGGTCTGACATGGGAGAGGTCCCCGTGTCCACTGTGATTAGAGGGGGGAAGGCACCCCCTGAAAACATTTCTTCATCCCGTGAGGGACCCCATTTGTGTATTCCTATTATGTTTGGTCTTATCCATGGTTTTGGATTTTGGTTGTCTCTGGTCTTGTTTCAGCAGTGAGACTATGTGTATCTCTGCTTTCTCAATAGTCTCATCTGTCATTCTGTGTTGGAATTGTCTTTTGGACCATCTGATGGCCACTTCAAAGGCAACTTGCCAGTCAGGAGTGAGGATTTTTTCCAGTTCAGTCAAGGTCTGTTCTAGCCTTCTGTGTAATGGTTTTCTAAGATCAGCTGTGTGGTGAAGGCCCAGTTGTGGGCGTTGCCCTCCAACAGTTCTTTGGTTTTATCAGTCATGGAGGCTGGTTTAATAATGTCCTTTAAATAGTCTGTTAGTCTCCTGAAGGTGACAGGTTGTTTGTTGTTGTCTGTATCGTTTTTGATGGAAACATTATGCAGGTGATGTATTTGTCTGATCAGGTTATACATCTTGCGGATCTGTGGTTTCAGTTCAACGCTATCTGGAGTTATGTTTCCATGTTCT
Organism: Thunnus albacares; assembly: GCF_914725855.1. Lineage (NCBI taxonomy): Eukaryota > Metazoa > Chordata > Actinopteri > Scombriformes > Scombridae > Thunnus > Thunnus albacares. Next base: position 41,191,553 of record NC_058106.1, read on the forward strand.
GGTGTCTGGGTTCTGTTTGTTGTTGTTGGAGGGTTCCTAGGGAACCACTGTTTATTTTTCCAATCCTGTGATCTATGTGTGTTTTGTTTTGGTGGGTTCCTGTTGAACCATTGTGCGTTTCCTGAATAGAGTCTTTGATGTTTGCCGCTATCCTCAAAATAGCGCTGACGCCTGGGATAGGAAATGTCTCCACATCTGGATGCTGTTTCCTCCATCCTGGGTCTTGGCCCAGTCCAGTAAGATGTTCTGACTGCATCAGCGTAGGTGCGGGGACGTCCTCTTTCTGTAGAATCATTTTCTGGATAGTTGATGCGTTGGCGCGGTCTGTTCCATGGTTTGCCATATCGTACCACCATCCAGTCATCCATCTCTGTTGGGTGATTAAGCCCGTCGCAACGTTTTGATATTTCAATATCTTCTTCAGGCTCGGGCTTAATGTGTCCAGTCCGGTGGGAGTCAGCATTGCTCCGTAGGTCGAAGTTGGGATGAGAGTGAAGCCGCTGCTGTCACTCTGAGATCAGTCGTCTCTGTTAAGAGCCTTGAAAAAGGCTTTCTATATAAAATAAAAAATGATAAAGAATAAAAGGATAAATTAATTTTAAATTAAATTAATTAACTGTTTTCTTTTCCTTCATTAATTGAAGTCCCATATAATATATATATATATATATATATATATATATATATATATATATATATATATATAGTATGTAATTATATTTATATATATAGTATGTAATTCTAACCAAAAGTGTCTCTATTGAGAGTTACCATAAACATTCAAGCTTTAAAATCCTTCCAATTAAAATCAGTAATCGAAATATAGTGTGGCCTGTATAATACACCAAGGAGTAATTATAATGTCTCTTTGCGTTGTTATGATCTAGCCACTCTGAATTTTAAACAAAAGCGTCTCTAATGAGAGTTTCTATGACCATTCTTGCTGGTTTTCATTTACAGATCACCCAAACTTAAATTAGTAAATCACAAGTATTCAATTAATTCTCAAAATGAACGAGTCTAGTTCATGAGGTGTATAGATGTCCTTGTGTAAACATAATGCCCATATAGGGAAATAGTTACAATGTTGCCCTTATCAATCGCTAATTAGCGTTGGCTGTAAATGTCGGTATTTTTAAAGATGGCGCTTCCGCCAGAAGTTACAGTGTAAAATCCGTTCAATAAATTGTGTAAAAACACAAATTTGTTGTTGGGCCTGTACATTGACCTCTGTGTTCGAGTCTTGCTCTTATTCTAACTCACTTTATACATAGGTCTCCCTGTTTTGGTTCTGAGGTGAGCGTAACCGGGCCGCGTCCCATTGTTAGTTAGCCGCTAATGCTATCCGCCATCTTAGGTGTCCCGTAAGTCACCATGGGGAGTCCTAATTAGAAAAATATAATTTTGTGTCTCTATCGGGGGGCTGTCATAAGTGTTATCTCGCTTTCCCTGTGTATCAAACTTACTGTTTTGATCAATAGTTGTACAATAATATGCTGAGATGCCGTCTCACTCAAGTAGAGTTCAGGTGCACTGTGTGGAGGTGTTTCCATCAGTAGGGTCAACAAGCAGCTATGTCATCAAATGCCCGAGAGGGGCTCCCCTAATGAGTTATAATGCTGCATCACCTCCTGCTGGCCAAATCTGAGCTACATGACTCCGCTGCCACAGTGCTCCTGAGGAATTTGATTGTTTAAACTGTCCCGTTTTAATATATTTAAACCACATGAATTTAGGGTCTGTTTAAAACTATTATGTATGATAATTTATGTATTTATTTGCTCTATTTAATTATTTATTGATCAGAGGTGGAGAAGAGAGTTTTCCTTATACACCACACATTTGAAGTCCTGGATTTCCTGTGATCCTTAATTTTGTTTTTAATGAAAAATTTCTCAAAACATGAATTAATGAGTTTATTACTGTTTTAACATGAAATTATGCTCCTGATGTAATTTACTGTTTGTCCTATTTAGTAAAATAAATACGTAAAAAAGTAAAAGATAGTGGGAAGAATAAAATAAAATAAGTAAAAGTATACATAGGATTAAGTGAAACTGAAATTAGGCAAGAGGGTGGGTTAGGGTTAGGGTTAGGGGTTAGGGTTAGAGCTAGGGTTACGGTAGGTATGGGGATAAAACAAGGTTTGTCTCACTGCACAATACAGGACAAACGTAAATAACTTTTGATAGGGAGGTCATAGAGACTTGGAACCAAGCTCCATCCCCACTAATTCAGAAACGGCCTTTCCAACAGTACCACCCATGAGCATGTGCGAGCTTTCGGTCTTGAGAAACGTCAGTTCCGGTTTTTGAAATGGCTGTATCTCAGCAACGGAAGATCGTAGAGACATGGGTCTAACCCAAGACTGGCGCGTTCAGAGCCCCCAAATTAGGTCTGACGCCACCCACTCCCGAGTCTCTACGACTTTTGGTTCCTGAGTTATAGAGCAAAATGTCCTCCCCATTGGAAATTAATGGGATGAAAATTTCAGTGTGGATGCCAAAATTGACCATGCAGAAAGTATTAAGGAGCATGTTTCAGGTCATTTGGAGTCTATTTGTACCAGTCATGGAGTGACTTTTTGAAAAATCTTGACACCCATGAGAGATGAGGTAGGTATTAAGGTATAAGAGGTAGGTAAGTATTCTAAAGGTAAGTTGTGGACTCTTCGGTCTGGCCTGTGTTTGTGTGTGTGTGTCTGTGTGTGTGAGTGTGTGTGAGAGTGTGTGTTTGTGTGTGTGTTTGTGTGTCTGTCAGTGTGTTTTTGTGTGTGTGTGTGTGTGTGTGTGTGTGTGTGTGTGTGTGTGTGTGTGTGTGTTTGTGTGTGTGAATGTGTGTTTGTGTGTGTGAATGTGTGTTTGTGTGTGTGTGTCAGTGTGTTTTTGTGTGTGTGAGTGTGTTCTCGTTTTTCTATCCTGGTGGGGTCCACAACCTGACATATCACTCACACCGTGGGGACCGAATCCCAGTCTCCACAGGCACGAGCATTGCAATCAATAGAAAAGAGGCTCTTGATGTTCCTGGTGACGTTTTTTTGAAAAAAAAATTGGTCCCCTGGGGGTTGAATTTCACTTCTTTGTGTATGCCCTAGAGGTCACACTCGGTACTGCAGTGTGTGAATTTGCACTGACATGTGTGTAACTGTGTGAAAGTGTATCATATAAGCTTCATATTTCATAGAAAATATGACAGTCTGTGCAGTTTAATGTGATTAGATTTTTATGTTATCAAATTACTTTTTCTAAAATCAACAAGGGAACACATTTAATCATTAAACTTCCTTTCAAAGTGATTTTATTCTTTGGAAGAAACTAATGACATTTTTGTTGGCCTGAAGTAGACAAAAAATATAAATTAATAAATACAAGAATAAACAATTATTTGTAAATAAATAAAAGGTCTATTTTTGTAATGTTTCTGATATTTATTTCGTTTATTGTGCCCCACATACTTGGATTAAGCTTTAACAAAACTTTAAGTTGATCTCATCTATACTGCTGAGACAATTCCAAGTTTCAATTTCTAATTTTATTAATTGTAACTGTCAATGCTTTTATTATTTTTATTTATTTTTTGTTCTCATTGTCAATCCCTACAATTTAGCTTTTTAGCATTGTTAATTTGATCTTGTTTTAAAATGACGTAGACATATATTGTTCTTTTATTTCTATTTGATTTTAGTTGTGTCTGCATTCATTGTATGTCTGTACCTTGGCACCCTTGAAAATGAGGGTTCTCCCTCAATGTGTGTTCTGAGGTTTTAAAATAAATGTAAATAAATCAATATTCATACAAACTGAGGCTACAGTTAGCCATGTACTGATATTTATATAAACTGAGGCTACAGTGAGAAGCAATGTACTGATATTTATACAGACTGAGGCTACAGTTAGCTGTGTACTGATATTCATACAAACTGAGGCTACAGTTAGCTGTGTACTGATATTTATACAAACTGAGGCTACAGATGGAAGCAATATACTGATATTTATACAAACTGAGGCTACAGTTAGAAGCAATGTACTGATATTTATACAAACTGAGGCTACAGTTAGAAGCAATGTACTGATATTCATACAAACTGAGGCTACAGTTAACTGTGTGCTGATATTCATACAAACTGAGGCTACAGTTAGCTGTGTTGTGATATTCATACAAAATGAGGCTATAATTAGTGTAGACCAAAACTACAGAAGAAGCATATCTGAATGGTGTTTTGGTCCAACAAAAACAATCCGATAATTTCCTGCAAGTAAGACACAGTACACAGTAGCATTGTCTTTTGTGAGGCAGAATATATGGTATTAGCAGCAACCATGCAGGAGAGACTGTAACTTGTGCGAGCCTGTATTAATCTTTGAAGATAACCAAAGTGGAATTTGTCACTTTATGTAATTATTTTATAGAATATAGTTGTTACTAATTCTAATGCTGTTTCTAATGCCAATGTATGTATTACTACTACTAGTATAGTAGTAGTATTAATGCAACTACTGCTGTATTTTAGCTACTTAAGCTACTACTGGTTCAAGTACTCAATGTTCAGACTACTAGTAATATTACTTTACTAGTAGTAATAACTATAAATTTAATCATACAATTCTCATAGTTTATGTTAACTTAAATTCAATTAATTTAAATATCTTCCTTTTTGCATGAAGTAAGCACACAAATTTCCTTTAGAATATGAGCCTTTTAGGTTACATTAGAAAAGACAGAACAATGGTTATAAAATGTATATTAATACATGCACAGCATGGCAGTCATGATATCATCAGTAAAAATTTGTAATATTAATTTAGAAGTTAGGATATTAAAACATATTAAAATATTTTACTTTTGGATGCAATAATATTTTTGTGAAACAGGAGTTCAGCCATGCAATGATAAAATTTCCACACTGAATCAAAGATTGAGGGAGGAACACACCTTTCCTGACTTTTGCGGTCCCCATCTTACCTATGCCCATCCCCCACCCGCCCCGGTCACACGGTTTGAGCTGCTGACAGTCAGTAGGAACAGGCGCAGCA
>NC_058107.1:0-30000 GCF_914725855.1 Thunnus albacares
ACAGTCAAGCGTTTTGGATGAGTCTGGCTCAATTCTGATGAAAAGTGACTAATTTGTGTCGAATAACACTGAAATTGATAGAAACATGTGAAAAAGCATATACTATGTGCGCCGTGACTCTGCTAGTACAATAAAGCATTAGGTGTGAGTCTGGCTCAATTCTGATGAAAAGTGACTAGTTTGTGTCGAATAACACTGAAACTGATAGAAACATATGAAAAAGCATATACTGTGTGTGCCGTGACTCTGCTTGTACAGTCAAGCGTTTTGGATGAGTCTGGCTCAATTCTGATGAAAAGTGACTAGTTTGTGTCAAATAACACTGAAACTGATAGAAACATATGAAAAAGCATATATTGTGTGTGCCGTCACTCTCTTTGTACAGTCAAGCATTTTGGATGAGTCTGGCTCAATTCTGATGAAAAGTGTCTAGTATGTGTCAAATAACACTGAAATTGATAGAAACATATGAAAAAGCATATACTGTGTGTGCCGTGACTCTGCTTGTACAGTCAAGCGTTTTGGATGAGTCTGGCTCAATTCTGATGAAAAGTGACTAGTTTGTGTCGAATAACACTGAAATTGATAGAAACATGTGAAAAAGCATATACTATGTGCGCCGTGACTCTGCTAGTACAATAAAGCATTAGGTGTGAGTCTGGCTCAATTCTGATGAAAAGTGACTAGTTTGTGTCGAATAACACTGAAACTGATAGAAACATATGAAAAAGCATATACTGTGTGTGCCGTCACTCTCTTTTGTACAGTCAACGATTTTGGATGAGACTGCATCGATTCTGATGAAAAGTGTCTAGTATGTGTCAAATAACACTGAAATTGATAGAAACATATGAAAAAGCATATACTGTGTGTGCCATGACTCTGCTTGTACAGTCAAGCGTTTTGGATGAGTCTGGCTCAATTCTGATGAAAAGTGAGTAATTTGTGTCGAATAACACTGAAATTGATAGAAACATGTGAAAAAGCATATACTATGTGCGCCGTGACTCTGCTAGTACAATAAAGCATTAGGTGTGAGTCTGGCTCAATTCTGATGAAAAGTGACTAGTTTGTGTCGAATAACACTGAAATTGATAGAAACATGTGAAAAAGCATATACTATGTGCGCCGTGACTCTGCTAGTACAATAAAGCATTAGGTGTGAGTCTGGCTCAATTCTGATGAAAAGTGACTAGTATGTGTCAAATAACACTGAAATTCATAGAAACATATGAAAAACCATATATTGTGTGTGCCGTGATTCTGCTTGTACAGTCAAGCATTTTGGATGAGTCTGGCTCAATTCTGATGAAAAGTGACTAGTTTGTGTCGAATAACACTGAAATTGATAGAAACATGTGAAAAAGCATATACTGTGTGTGGGCCGTGACTCTCCTAATTCAATAAAGCATTAGGTGTGAGTCTGGCTCAATTCTGATGAAAAGTGACTAGTTTGTGTCGAATAACACTGAAACTGATAGAAACATATGAAAAAGCATATACTGTGTGTGCCGTGACTCTGCTTGTACAGTCAAGCGTTTTGGATGAGTCTGGCTCAATTCTGATGAAAAGTGACTAGTTGTTGTCAAATAACACTGAAACTGATAGAAACATATGAAAAAGCATATACTGTGTGTGCCGTGACTCTGCTTGTACAGTCAAGCGTTTTGGATGAGTCTGGCTCAATTCTGATGAAAAGTTACTAGTTTGTGTCGAATAACACTGAAATTGATAGAAACATATGAAAAAGCATATACTGTGTGTGCCGTGACTCTCCTAATTCAATAAAGCATTAGGTGTGAGTCTGGCTCAATTCTGATGAAAAGTGACTAGTTTGTGTCGAATAACACTGAAACTGATAGAAACATATGAAAAAGCATATACTGTGTGTGCCGTCACTCTGCTAGGACAGTCAAGCGTTTTGGATGAGTCTGGCTCAATTCTGATGAAAAGTGACTAGTTGTTGTCAAATAACACTGAAACTGATAGAAACATATGAAAAAGCATATACTGTGTGTGCCGTCACTCTCCTTGTACAGTCAAGCGTTTTGGATGAGTCTGGCTCAATTCTGATGAAAAGTGACTAGTTTGTGTGAAATAACACTGAAATTGACAGAAACATATGAAATAGCATACACTGTTGTGGCCATGACTCTGCTTGTACAGTCAAGCATTTTGGATGAGTCTGGCTCAATTCTGATGAAAAGTGACTAGTTTGTGTCGAATAACACTGAAATTGATAGAAACATGTGAAAAAGCATATACTATGTGCGCCGTGACTCTGTTCTTACAGTCAAGCGTTTTGGATGAGACTGCATCGATTCTGATGAAAAGTGACTAGTTTGTGGTGAATAACACTGAAACTGATAGAAACATATGAAAAAGCATATACTGTGTGTGCCGTGACTCTGCTTGTACAGTCAAGCGTTTTGGATGAGTCTGGCTCAATTCTGATGAAAAGTGTCTAGTATGTGTCAAATAACACTGAAATTGATAGAAACATATGAAAAAGCATATACTGTGTGTGCCGTGACTCTGCTTGTACAGTCAAGCGTTTTGGATGAGTCTGGCTCAATTCTGATGAAAAGTGACTAGTTTGTGTCGAATAACACTGAAATTGATAGAAACATGTGAAAAAGCATATACTATGTGCGCCGTGACTCTGCTAGTACAATAAAGCATTAGGTGTGAGTCTGGCTCAATTCTGATGAAAAGTGACTAGTATGTGTCAAATAACACTGAAATTCATAGAAACATATGAAAAACCATATACTGTGTGTGCCGTGATTCTGCTAGGACAGTCAAGCATTTTGGATGAGTCCGGCTCAATTTTGATGAAAAGTGACTAGTTGTTGTCAAATAACACTGAAACTGATAGAAACATATGAAAAAGCATATACTGTGTGTGCCGTGACTCTGCTTGTACAGTCAAGCGTTTTGGATGAGTCTGGCTCAATTCTGATGAAAAGTGACTAGTTTGTGTCGAATAACACTGAAATTGATAGAAACATATGAAAAAGCATATACTATGTGCGCCGTGACTCTGCTAGTACAATAAAGCATTAGGTGTGAGTCTGGCTCAATTTTGATGAAAAGTGACTAGTTTGTGTCGAATAACACTGAAACTGATAGAAAAATATGAAATAGCATATACTGTGTGTGCCGTGATTCTGCTAGGACAGTCAAGCGTTTTGGATGAGTCTGGCTCAATTCTGATGAAAAGTGACTAGTTTGTGTCGAATAACACTGAAATTGATAGAAACATGTGAAAAAGCATATACTGTGTGTGCCGTGACTCTGTTCTTACAGTCAAGCGTTTTGGATGAGACTGCATCGATTCTGATGAAAAGTGACTAGTTTGTGTCGAATAACACTGAAACTGATAGAAACATATGAAAAGGCATATACTGTGTGTGCCGTGACTCTGCTTGTACAGTCAAGCGTTTTGGATGAGTCTGGCTCAATTCTGATGAAAAGTGACTAGTTTGTGTCGAATAACACTGAAATTGATAGAAACATATGAAAAAGCATATACTATGTGCGCCGTGACTCTGCTAGTACAATAAAGCATTAGGTGTGAGTCTGGCTCAATTCTGATGAAAAGTGACTAGTTTGTGTCGAATAACACTGAAATTGATAGAAACATGTGAAAAAGCATATACTGTGTGTGCCGTGACTCTGCTTGTACAGTCAAGCGTTTTGGATGAGTCTGGCTCAATTCTGATGAAAGGTGACTAGTTTGTGTCGAATAACACTGAAACTGATAGAAACATATGAAAAAGCATATACTGTGTGTGCCGTGACTCTGCTTGTGTACAAGCAGAGCGTTTTGAATGAGTGTGCATCGATTCTGATGAAAAGTGACTGGTTTGTGTCAAATAACACTGAAATTGATAGAAACATATGAAAAAGCATATAATGTGTGTGCCTTGACTCTGCTTGTTCAGTCAAGTGTTTTGGATGAGTCTGGCTCAATTCTGATGAAAAGTGACTCGTTTGTGTCAAATGACACTGAAATTGATAGAAACATGTGAAAAAGCATATACTATGTGTGCCGTGACTCTGCTAATTCAATAAAGCATTAGGTGTGAGTCTGGATCAATTCTGATGAAAAGTGACTAGTTTGTGTCGAATAACACTGAAATTGATAGAAACATGTGAAAAAGCATATACTATGTGCGCCGTGACTCTGCTAGTACAATAAAGCATTAGGTGTGAGTCTGGCTCAATTCTGATGAAAAGTTACTAGTTTGTGTCGAATAACACTGAAACTGATAGAAACATATGAAAAAGCATATACTGTGTGTGCCGTCACTCTCCTTGTACAGTCAAGCGTTTTGGATGAGTCTGGCTCAATTCTGATGAAAAGTGACTAGTTTGTGTCAAATAACACTGAAATTGACAGAAACATATGAAATAGCATACACTTTGGTGGCCATGACTCTGCTTGTACAGTCAAGCATTTTGGATGAGTCTGGCTCAATTCTGATGAAAAGTGACTAGTTTGTGTCGAATAACACTGAAATTGATAGAAACATGTGAAAAAGCATATACTGTGTGTGCCGTGACTCTGCTTGTACAGTCAAGCGTTTTGGATGAGTCTGGCTCAGTTCTGATGAAAAGTGACTAGTTGTTGTCAAATAACACTGAAACTGATAGAAACATATGAAAAAGCACATACTGTGTGTGCCGTGACTCTGCTTGTACAGTCAAGCGTTTTGGATGAGTCTGGCTCAATTCTGATGAAAAGTTACTAGTTTGTGTCAAATAACACTGAAATTGATAGAAACATATGAAAAAGCATATATTCTGTGTGCCGTGACTCTGCTAGGACAGTCAAGCGTTTTGGATGAGTCTGGCTCAATTCTGATGAAAAGTGACTAGTTGTTGTCAAATAACACTGAAACTGATAGAAACATATGAAAAAGCATATACTGTATGTGCCGTGATTCTGCTAGGACAGTCAAGCGTTTTGGATGACTCTGGCTCAGTTCTGATGAAAAGTGACTAGTTGTTGTCAAATAACACTGAAACTGATAGAAACATATGAAAAAGCATATACTATGTGTGCCGTGACTCTCCTTGTACAGTCAAGCATTTTGGATGAGTCTGGCTCAATTCTGATGAAAAGTGACTAGTTTGTGTCGAATAACACTGAAATTGATAGAAACATATGAAAAAGCATATACTGTGTGTGCCGTGACTCTGTTCTTACAGTCAAGCGTTTTGGATGAGACTGCATCGATTCTGATGAAAAGTGACTAGTTTGTGGTGAATAACACTGAAACTGATAGAAACATATGAAAAAGCATATACTGTGTGTGCCGTGACTCTGCTTGTACAGTCAAGCGTTTTGGATGAGTCTGGCTCAATTCTGATGAAAAGTGACTAGTTTGTGTCAAATAACACTGAAATTGATAGAAACATATGAAAAAGCATATATTGTGTGTGCCGTCACTCTCTTTGTACAGTCAAGCATTTTGGATGAGTCTGGCTCAATTCTGATGAAAAGTGTCTAGTATGTGTCAAATAACACTGAAATTGATAGAAACATATGAAAAAGCATATACTGTGTGTGCCGTGACTCTGCTTGTACAGTCAAGCGTTTTGGATGAGTCTGGCTCAATTCTGATGAAAAGTGAGTAATTTGTGTCGAATAACACTGAAATTGATAGAAACATGTGAAAAAGCATATACTATGTGCGCCGTGACTCTGCTATTACAATAAAGCATTAGGTGTGAGTCTGGCTCAATTCTGATGAAAAGTGACTAGTTTGTGTCGAATAACACTGAAACTGATAGAAACATATGAAAAAGCATATACTGTGTGTGCCGTGACTCTGCTTGTACAGTCAAGAGTTTTGGATGAGTCTGGCTCAATTCTGATGAAAAGTGACTAGTTTGTGTCAAATAACACTGAAACTGATAGAAACATATGAAAAAGCATATATTGTGTGTGCCGTCACTCTCTTTGTACAGTCAAGCATTTTGGATGAGTCTGGCTCAATTCTGATGAAAAGTGTCTAGTATGTGTCAAATAACACTGAAATTGATAGAAACATATGAAAAAGCATATACTGTGTGTGCCGTGACTCTGCTTGTACAGTCAAGCGTTTTGGATGAGTCTGGCTCAATTCTGATGAAAAGTGACTAGTTTGTGTCGAATAACACTGAAATTGATAGAAACATGTGAAAAAGCATATACTATGTGCGCCGTGACTCTGCTAGTACAATAAAGCATTAGGTGTGAGTCTGGCTCAATTCTGATGAAAAGTGACTAGTTTGTGTCGAATAACACTGAAACTGATAGAAACATATGAAAAAGCATATACTGTGTGTGCCGTCACTCTCTTTGTACAGTCAAGCATTTTGGATGAGTCTGGCTCAATTCTGATGAAAAGTGTCTAGTATGTGTCAAATAACACTGAAATTGATAGAAACATATGAAAAAGCATATACTGTGTGTGCCATGACTCTGCTTGTACAGTCAAGCGTTTTGGATGAGTCTGGCTCAATTCTGATGAAAAGTGAGTAATTTGTGTCGAATAACACTGAAATTGATAGAAACATGTGAAAAAGCATATACTATGTGCGCCGTGACTCTGCTATTACAATAAAGCATTAGGTGTGAGTCTGGCTCAATTCTGATGAAAAGTGACTAGTTTGTGTCGAATAACACTGAAATTGATAGAAACATGTGAAAAAGCATATACTATGTGCGCCGTGACTCTGCTAGTACAATAAAGCATTAGGTGTGAGTCTGGCTCAATTCTGATGAAAAGTGACTAGTATGTGTCAAATAACACTGAAATTCATAGAAACATATGAAAAACCATATATTGTGTGTGCCGTGATTCTGCTTGTACAGTCAAGCATTTTGGATGAGTCTGGCTCAATTCTGATGAAAAGTGACTAGTTTGTGTCGAATAACACTGAAATTGATAGAAACATGTGAAAAAGCATATACTGTGTGTGGGCCGTGACTCTCCTAATTCAATAAAGCATTAGGTGTGAGTCTGGCTCAATTCTGATGAAAAGTGACTAGTTTGTGTCGAATAACACTGAAACTGATAGAAACATATGAAAAAGCATATACTGTGTGTGCCGTGACTCTGCTTGTACAGTCAAGCGTTTTGGATGAGTCTGGCTCAGTTCTGATGAAAAGTGACTAGTTGTTGTCAAATAACACTGAAACTGATAGAAACATATGAAAAAGCATATACTGTGTGTGCCGTGACTCTGCTTGTACAGTCAAGCGTTTTGGATGAGTCTGGCTCAATTCTGATGAAAAGTTACTAGTTTGTGTCGAATAACACTGAAATTGATAGAAACATATGAAAAAGCATATATTGTGTGTGCCGTGACTCTCCTAATTCAATAAAGCATTAGGTGTGAGTCTGGCTCAATTCTGATGAAAAGTGACTAGTTTGTGTCGAATAACACTGAAACTGATGGAAACATATGAAAAAGCATATACTGTGTGTGCCGTCACTCTGCTAGGACAGTCAAGCGTTTTGGATGAGTCTGGCTCAATTCTGATGAAAAGTGACTAGTTGTTGTCAAATAACACTGAAACTGATAGAAACATATGAAAAAGCATATACTGTATGTGCCGTGATTCTGCTAGGACAGTCAAGCGTTTTGGATGAGTCTGGCTCAATTCTGATGAAAAGTGACTAGTTGTTGTCAAATAACACTGAAACTGATAGGAACATATGAAAAAGCATATACTATGTGTGCCGTGACTCTCCTTGTACAGTCAAGCATTTTGGATGAGTCTGGCTCAATTCTGATGAAAAGTGACTAGTTTGTGTCGAATAACACTGAAATTGATAGAAACATATGAAAAAGCATATACTGTGTGTGCCGTGACTCTGTTCTTACAGTCAAGCGTCTTGGATGAGACTGCATCGATTCTGATGAAAAGTGACTAGTTTGTGGTGAATAACACTGAAACTGATAGAAACATATGAAAAAGCATATACTATGTGCGCCGTGACTCTGCTAGTACAATAAAGCATTAGGTGTGAGTCTGGCTCAATTTTGATGAAAAGTGACTAGTTTGTGTCGAATAACACTGAAATTGATAGAAATATGTGAAAAAGCATATACTGTGTGTGCCGTGACTCTGCTTGTACAGTCAAGCGTTTTGGATGAGTCTGGCTCAATTCTGATGAAAGGTGACTAGTTTGTGGCGAATAACACTGAAACTGATAGAAACATATGAAAAAGCATATACTGTGTGTGCCGTGACTCTGCTTGTGTACAAGCAGAGCGTTTTGAATGAGTGTGCATCGATTCTGATGAAAAGTGACTGGTTTGTGTCAAATAACACTGAAATTGATAGAAACATATGAAAAAGCATATAATGTGTGTGCCTTGACTCTGCTTGTACAGTCAAGTGTTTTGGATGAGTCTGGCTCAATTCTGATGAAAAGTGACTAGTTTGTGTCAAATGACACTGAAATTGATAGAAACATATGAAACAGCATATACTATGTGTGCCGTGACTCTGCTAATTCAATAAAGCATTAGGTGTGAGTCTGGCTCAATTCTGATGAAAAGTGACTAGTTTGTGTCGAATAACACTGAAATTGATAGAAACATGTGAAAAAGCATATTCTATGTGCGCCGTGACTCTGCTAGTACAATAAAGCATTAGGTGTGAGTCTGGCTCAATTTTGATGAAAAGTTACTAGTTTGTGTCGAATAACACTGAAACTGATAGAAACATATGAAAAAGCATATACTGTGTGTGCCGTCACTCTCCTTGTACAGTCAAGCGTTTTGGATGAGTCTGGCTCAATTCTGATGAAAAGTGACTAGTTTGTGTGAAATAACACTGAAATTGACAGAAACATATGAAATACCATACACTGTTGTGGCCATGACTCTGCTTGTACAGTCAAGCATTTTGGATGAGTCTGGCTCAATTCTGATGAAAAGTGACTAGTTTGTGTCGAATAACACTGAAATTGATAGAAACATGTGAAAAAGCATATACTATGTGCGCCGTGACTCTGCTAGTACAATAAAGCATTAGGTGTGAGTCTGGCTCAATTCTGATGAAAAGTGACTAGTATGTGTCAAATAACACTGAAATTCATAGAAACATATGAAAAACCATATATTGTGTGTGCCGTGATTCTGCTAGGACAGTCAAGCATTTTGGATGAGTCCGGCTCAATTTTGATGAAAAGTGACTAGTTGTTGTCAAATAACACTGAAACTGATAGAAACATATGAAAAAGCATATATTGTGTGTGCCGTCACTCTCCTTGTACAGTCAAGCATTTTGGATGAGTCTGGCTCAATTCTGATGAAAAGTGACTAGTTTGTGTCGAATAACACTGAAATTGATAGAAACATGTGAAAAAGCATATACTGTGTGTGGGCCGTGACTCTCCTAATTCAATAAAGCATTAGGTGTGAGTCTGGCTCAATTCTGATGAAAAGTGACTAGTTTGTGTCGAATAACACTGAAACTGATAGAAACATATGAAAAAGCATATACTGTGTGTGCCGTGACTCTGCTTGTACAGTCAAGCGTTTTGGATGAGTCTGGCTCAGTTCTGATGAAAAGTGACTAGTTATTGTCAAATAACACTGAAACTGATAGAAACATATGAAAAAGCATATACTGTGTGTGCCGTGACTCTGCTTGTACAGTCAAGCGTTTTGGATGAGTCTGGCTCAATTCTGATGAAAAGTGACTAGTTTGTGTCGAATAACACTGAAATTGATAGAAACATATGAAAAAGCATATACTATGTGTGCCGTGACTCTGTTCTTACAGTCAAGCGTTTTGGATGAGACTGCATCGATTCTGACGAAAAGTGACTAGTTTGTGGTGAATAACACTGAAACTGATAGAAACATATGAAAAAGCATATACTGTGTGTGCCGTGACTCTGCTTGTACAGTCAAGCGTTTTGGATGAGTCTGGCTCAATTCTGATGAAAAGTGACTAGTTTGTGTCAAATAACACTGAAATTGACAGAAACATATGAAATAGCATACACTTTTGTGGCCATGACTCTGCTTGTACAGTCAAGCATTTTGGATGAGTCTGGCTCAATTCTGATGAAAAGTGACTAGTTTGTGTCGAATAACACTGAAATTGATAGAAACATGTGAAAAAGCATATACTATGTGCGCCGTGACTCTGCTTGTACAATAAAGCATTAGGTATGAGTCTGGCTCAATTCTGATGAAAAGTGACTAGTATGTGTCAAATAACACTGAAATTCATAGAAACATATGAAAAAGCATATACTGTGTGTGCCGTGATTCTGCGAGGACAGTCAAGCATTTTGGATGAGTCCGGCTCAATTTTGATGAAAAGTGACTAGTTGTTGTCAAATAACACTGAAACTGATAGAAACATATGAAAAAGCATATACTGTGTGTGCCGTGACTCTGCTTGTACAGTCAAGCGTTTTGGATGAGACTGCATCGATTCTGATGAAAAGTGACTAGTTTGTGTCGAATAACACTGAAACTGATAGAAACATATGAAAAAGTATATAGTGTGTGTGCCGTGACTCTGCTTGTACAGTCAAGCGTTTTGGATGAGTCTGGCTCAATTCTGATGAAAAGTGACTAGTTTGTGTCGAATAACACTGAAATTGATAGAAACATATGAAAAAGCATATACTATGTGCGCCGTGACTCTGCTAGTACAATAAAGCATTAGGTGTGAGTCTGGCTCAATTTTGATGAAAAGTGACTAGTTTGTGTCGAATAACACTGAAACTGATAGAAAAATATGAAATAGCATATACTGTGTGTGCCGTGATTCTGCTAGGACAGTCAAGCGTTTTGGATGAGTCTGGCTCAATTCTGATGAAAAGTGACTAGTTTGTGTCGAATAACACTGAAATTGATAGAAGCATGTGAAAAAGCATATACTGTGTGTGCCGTGACTCTGTTCTTACAGTCAAGCGTTTTGGATGAGACTGCATCGATTCTGATGAAGAGTGACTAGTTTGTGTCGAATAACACTGAAACTGATAGAAACATATGAAAAGGCATATACTGTGTGTGCCGTGACTCTGCTTGTACAGTCAAGCGTTTTGGATGAGTCTGGCTCAATTCTGATGAAAAGTGACTAGTTTGTGTCGAATAACACTGAAATTGATAGAAACATATGAAAAAGCATATACTATGTGCGCCGTGACTCTGCTAGTACAATAAAGCATTAGGTGTGAGTCTGGCTCAATTCTGATGAAAAGTGACTAGTTTGTGTCAAATAACACTGAAATTGATAGAAACATGTGAAAAAGCATATACTGTGTGTGCCGTCACTCTGCTTTTACAGTCAAGCGTTTTGGATGAGTCTGGCTCAATTCTGATGAAAGGTGACTAGTTTGTGTCGAATAACACTGAAACTGATAGAAACATATGAAAAAGCATATACTGTGTGTGCCGTGACTCTGCTTGTGTACAAGCAGAGCGTTTTGAATGAGTGTGCATCGATTCTGATGAAAAGTGACTGGTTTGTGTCAAATAACACTGAAATTGATAGAAACATATGAAAAAGCATATAATGTGTGTGCCTTGACTCTGCTTGTTCAGTCAAGTGTTTTGGATGAGTCTGGCTCAATTCTGATGAAAAGTGACTCGTTTGTGTCAAATGACACTGAAATTGATAGAAACATATGAAACAGCATATACTATGTGTGCTGTGACTCTGCTAATTCAATAAAGCATTAGGTGTGAGTCTGGATCAATTCTGATGAAAAGTGACTAGTTTGTGTCGAATAACACTGAAATTGATAGAAACATGTGAAAAAGCATATACTATGTGCGCCGTGACTCTGCTAGTACAATAAAGCATTAGGTGTGAGTCTGGCTCAATTCTGATGAAAAGTTACTAGTTTGTGTCGAATAACACTGAAACTGATAGAAACATATGAAAAAGCATATACTGTGTGTGCCGTCACTCTCCTTGTACAGTCAAGCGTTTTGGATGAGTCTGGCTCAATTCTGATGAAAAGTGACTAGTTTGTGTCAAATAACACTGAAATTGACAGAAACATATGAAATAGCATACACTTTTGTGGCCATGACTCTGCTTGTACAGTCAAGCATTTTGGATGAGTCTGGCTCAATTCTGATGAAAAGTGACTAGTTTGTGTCGAATAACACTGAAATTGATAGAAACATGTGAAAAAGCATATACTATGTGCGCCGTGACTCTGCTAGTACAATAAAACATTAGGTGTGAGTCTGGCTCAATTCTGATGAAAAGTGACTAGTTTGTGTCGAATAACACTGAAATTGATAGAAACATATGAAAAAGCATATACCATGTGCGCCGTGACTCTGCTAGTACAATAAAGCATTAGGTGTGAGTCTGGCTCAATTTTGATGAAAAGTGACTAGTTTGTGTCGAATAACACTGAAATTGATAGAAACATGTGAAAAAGCATATACTGTGTGTGCCGTGACTCTGCTTGTACAGTCAAGCGTTTTGGATGAGTCTAGCTCAATTCTGATGAAAGGTGACTAGTTTGTGGCGAATAACACTGAAACTGATAGAAACATATGAAAAAGCATATACTGTGTGTGCCGTGACTCTGCTTGTGTACAAGCAGAGCGTTTTGAATGAGTGTGCATCGATTCTGATGAAAAGTGACTGGTTTGTGTCAAATAACACTGAAATTGATAGAAACATATGAAAAAGCATATAATGTTTGTGCCTTGACTCTGCTTGTACAGTCAAGTGTTTTGGATGAGTCTGGCTCAATTCTGATGAAAAGTGACTAGTTTGTGTCAAATGACACTGAAATTGATAGAAACATATGAAACAGCATATACTATGTGTGCCGTGACTCTGCTAATTCAATAAAGCATTAGGTGTGAGTCTGGCTCAATTCTGATGAAAAGTGACTAGTTTGTGTCGAATAACACTGAAATTGATAGAAACATGTGAAAAAGCATATACTATGTGCGCTGTGACTCTGCTAGTACAATAAAGCATTAGGTGTGAGTCTGGCTCAATTCTGATGAAAAGTTACTAGTTTGTGTCGAATAACACTGAAACTGATAGAAACATATGAAAAAGCATATACTGTGTGTGCCGTCACTCTCCTTGTACAGTCAAGCGTTTTGGATGAGTCTGGCTCAATTCTGATGAAAAGTGACTAGTTTGTGTCAAATAACACTGAAATTGACAGAAACATATGAAATAGCATACACTTTTGTGGCCATGACTCTGCTTGTACAGTCAAGCATTTTGGATGAGTCTGGCTCAATTCTGATGAAAAATGACTAGTTTGTGTCGAATAACACTGAAATTGATAGAAACATGTGAAAAAGCATATACTATGTGCGCCGTGACTCTGCTAGTACAATAAAGCATTAGGTGTGAGTCTGGCTCAATTCTGATGAAAAGTGACTAGTATGTGTCAAATAACACTGAAATTCATAGAAACATATGAAAAACCATATATTGTGTGTGCCGTGATTCTGCTTGTACAGTAAAGCATTTTGGATGAGTCTGGCTCAATTCTGATGAAAAGTGACTAGTTTGTGTCGAATAACACTGAAATTGATAGAAACATGTGAAAAAGCATATAATGTGTGTGGGCCGTGACTCTCCTAATTCAATAAAGCATTAGGTGTGAGTCTGGCTCAATTCTGATGAAAAGTGACTAGTTTGTGTCGAATAACACTGAAACTGATAGAAACATATGAAAAAGCATATACTGTGTGTGCCGTGACTCTGCTTGTACAGTCAAGCGTTGTGGATGAGTCTGGCTCAGTTCTGATGAAAAGTGACTAGTTGTTGTCAAATAACACTGAAACTGATAGAAACATATGAAAAAGCATATACTATGTGTGCCGTGACTCTGCTTGTACAGTCAAGTGTTTTGGATGAGTCTGGCTCAATTCTGATGAAAAGTTACTAGTTGTTGTCAAATAACACTGAAACTGATAGAAACATATGAAAAAGTATATACTGTATGTGCCGTGATTCTGCTAGGACAGTCAAGCGTTTTGGATGAGTCTGGCTCAGTTCTGATGAAAAGTGACTAGTTGTTGTCAAATAACACTGAAACTGATAGAAACATATGAAAAAGCATATACTATGTGTGCCGTGACTCTCCTTGTTAAGTCAAGCATTTTGGATGAGTCTGGCTCAATTTTGATGAAAAGTTACTAGTTTGTGTCGAATAACACTGAAATTGATAGAAACATATGAAAAAGCATATACTGTGTGTGCCGTGACTCTGTTCTTACAGTCAGGCGTTTTGGATGAGACTGCATCGATTCTGATGAAAAGTGACTAGTTTGTGGTGAATAACACTGAAACTGATAGAAACATATGAAAAAGCATATACTGTGTGTGCCGTGACTCTGCTTGTACAGTCAAGCGTTTTGGATGAGTCTGGCCCAATTCTGATGAAAAGTGACTAGTTTGTGTCAAATAACACTGAAATTGATAGAAACATATGAAATAGCATATACTATGTGCGCCGTGACTCTTCTAGTACAATAAAGCATTAGGTGTGAGTCTGGCTCAATTTTGATGAAAAGTGACTAGTTTGTGTCGAATAACACTGAAACTGATAGAAAAATATGAAATAGCATATACTGTGTGTGCTGTGACTCTGCTTGTACAGTCAAGCATTTTGGATGAGTCTGGCTCAATTCTAATGAAAAGTGACTAGTTTGTGTCGAATAACACTGAAACTGATAGAAACATATGAAAAAGCATATGTTGTATGTGCCCTGATTCTGCTAGGACAGTCAAGCGTTTTGGATGAGTCTGGCTCAATTTTGATGAACAGTGACTAGTTGTTGTCAAACAACACTGAAACTGATAGAAACATATGAAAAAGCATATACTGTGTGTGCCATGACTCTGCTAGGACAGTTAAGCATTTTGGATGAGTCTGGCTCAATTCTGATGAAAAGTGACTAGTTGTTGTCAAATAACACTGAAACTGATAGAAACATATGAAATAGCATATATTGTGTGTGCCGTCACTCTCCTTGTACAGTCAAGCATTTTGGATGAGTCTGGCTCAATTCTGATGAAAAGTGACTAGTTTGTGTCGAATAACACTGAAATTGATAGAAACATATGAAATAGCATATACTATGTGTGCCGTGACTCTCCTAATTCAATAAAGCATTAGGTGTGAGTCTGGCTCAATTCTGATGAAAAGTGACTAGTTTGTGTCGAATAACACTGAAACTGATGGAAACATATGAAAAAGCACATACTGTGTGTGCCGTCACTCTGCTTTTACAATCAAACGTTTTGGATGAGTCTGGCTCAGTTCTGATGAAAAGTGACTAGTTGTTGTCAAATAACACTGAAACTGATAGAAACATATGAAAAAGCATATACTATGTGTGCCGTGACTCTCCTTGTACAGTCAAGCATTTTGGATGAGTCTGGCTCAATTCTGATGAAAAGTTACTAGTTTGTGTCGAATAACACTGAAATTGATAGAAACATATGAAAAAGCATATACTGTGTGTGCCGTGACTCTGTTCTTACAGTCAAGCGTTTTGGATGAGACTGCATCGATTCTGCTGAAAAGTGACTAGTTTGTGGTGAATAACACTGAAACTGATGGAAACATATGAAAAAGCACATACTGTGTGTGCCGTGACTCTGCTTGTACAGTCAAGCGTTTTGGATGAGTCTGGCTCAATTCTGATGAAAAGTGACTAGTTTGTGTCAAATAACACTGAAATTGATAGAAACATATGAAATAGCATATACTATGTGCGCCGTGACTCTGCTAGTACAATAAAGCATTAGGTGTGAGTCTGGCTCAATTTTGATGAAAAGTGACTAGTTTGTGTCGAATAACACTGAAACTGATAGAAAAATATGAAATAGCATATACTGTGTGTGCCGTGACTCTGCTTGTACAGTCAAGCATTTTGGATGAGTCTGGCTCAATTCTAATGAAAAGTGACTAGCTTGTGTCGAATAACACTGAAACTGATAGAAACATATGAAAAAGCATATGTTGTATGTGCCCTGATTCTGCTAGGACAGTCAGGCGTTTTGGATGAGTCTGGCTCAATTTTGATGAAAAGTGACTAGTTGTTGTCAAATAACACTGAAATTGATAGAAACATATGAAAAAGCATATACTGTGTGTGCCGTGACTCTGTTCTTACAGTCAAGCGTTTTGGATGAGACTGCATCGATTCTGATGAAAAGTCACTAGTTTGTGTCAAATAACACTGAAATTGATAGAAACATATGAAAAAGCATATACTGTGTGTGCCGTCACTCTGCTTGTACAGTCAAGCGTTTTGGATGAGTCTGGCTCAATTTTGATGAACAGTGACTAGTTGTTGTCAAACAACACTGAAACTGATAGAAACATATGAAAAAGCATATACTGTGTGTGCCGTGACTCTGCTAGGACAGTTAAGCGTTTTGGATGAGTCTGGCTCAATTCTGATGAAAAGTGACTAGTTTGTGTCAAATAACACTGAAACTGATAGAAACATATGAAAAAGCATATATTGTGTGTGCCGTCACTCTCCTTGTACAGTCAAGCATTTTGGATGAGTCTGGCTCAATTCTGATGAAAAGTGACTAGTTTGTGTCGAATAACACTGAAATTGATAGAAACATATGAAATAGCATATACTATGTGTGCCGTGACTCTCCTAATTCAGTAAAGCATTAGGTGTGAGTCTGGCTCAATTCTGATGAAAAGTGACTAGTTTGTGTCGAATAACACTGAAACTGATAGAAAAATATGAAAAAGCATATACTGTGTGTGCCGTCACTCTGCTTTTACAGTCAAGCGTTTTGGATGAGTCTGGCTCAGTTCTGATGAAAAGTGACTAGTTGTTGTCAAATAACACTGAAACTGATAGAAACATATGAAAAAGCATATACTGTGTGTGCCGTGACTCTGCTTGTACAGTCAAGCGTTTTGGATGAGTCTGACTAAATTCTGATGAAAAGTGACTAGTTTGTGTCGAATAACACTGAAACTGATAGAAACATATGAAAAAGCATATATTGTGTGTGCCGTCACTCTCCTTGTACAGTCAAGCATTTTGGATGAGTCTGGCTCAATTTTGATGAAAAGTGACTAGTTGTTGTCAAATGACACTGAAACTGATAGAAACATATGAAAAAGCATATACTGTGTGTGCTGTGACTCTGCTTGTACAGTCAAGCGTTTTGGATGAGTCTGGCTCAATTCTGATGAAAAGTGACTAGTTTGTGTCGAATAACACTGAAATTGATAGAAACATGTGAAAAAGCATATACTATGTGCGCCGTGACTCTGCTAGTAAAATAAAGCATTAGGTGTGAGTCTGGCTCAATTTTGATGAAAAGTGACTAGTTTGTGTCGAATAACACTGAAACTGATAGAAAAATATGAAATAGCATATACTGTGTGTGCCGTGATTCTGCTAGGACAGTCAAGCGTTTTGGATGAGTCTGGCTCAATTCTGATGAAAAGTGACTAGTTTGTGTCGAATAACACTGAAATTGATAGAAACATATGAAATAGCATATACTCTGTGTGCCGTGATTCTGCTAGGACAGTCAAGCGTTTTGGATGAGTCTGGCTCAATTCTGATGAAAAGTGACTAGTTTGTGTCGAATAACACTGAAACTGATAGAAACATATGAAAAAGCATATACTGTGTGTGCCGTGACTCTGCTAGGACAGTCAAGCGTTTTGGATGAGTCTGGCTCAATTCTGATGAAAAGTGACTAGTTGTTGTCAAATGACACTGAAACTGATAGAAACATATGAAAAAGCATATACTGTGTGTTCCGTGACTCTGCTTGTACAGTCAAGCGTTTTGGATGAGTCTGGCTCAATTCTGATGAAAAGTGACTAGTTTGTGTCAAATAACACTGAAACTGATAGAAACATATGAAAAAGCATATATTGTGTGTGCCGTCACTCTCTTTGTACAGTCAAGCATTTTGGATGAGTCTGGCTCAATTCTGATGAAAAGTGTCTAGTATGTGTCAAATAACACTGAAATTGATAGAAACATATGAAAAAGCATATACTGTGTGTGCCGTGACTCTGCTTGTACAGTCAAGCGTTTTGGATGAGTCTGGCTAAATTCTGATGAAAAGTGACTAGTTTGTGTCGAATAACACTGAAATTGATAGAAACATATGAAAAAGCATATACTGTGTGTGCCGTGACTCTGCTTGTACAGTCAAGCGTTTTGGATGAGTCTGGCTCAATTTTGATGAAAAGTGACTAGTTGTTGTCAAGTAACATTGAAACTGATAGAAACATATGAAAAAGCATATAATGTGTGTGCCGTGACTCTGCTTGTACAGTCAAGCATTTTGGATGAGTCTGGCTCAATTCTGATGAAAAGTGAGTAATATGTGTCAAATAACACTGAAATTGATAGAAACATATGAAATAGCATATACTATGTGTGCCGTGACTCTGCTAATTCAATAAAGCAGTAGGTGTGAGTCTGGCTCAATTCTGATGAAAAGTGACTAGTTTGTGTCGAATAACACTGAAAATGATAGAAACATATGAAAAAGCATATACTGTGTGTGCCGTGATTCTGCTAGGACAGTCAAGCGTTTTGGATGAGTCTGGCTCAATTCTGATGAAAAGTGACTAGTTTGTGTCGAATAACACTGAAACTGATAGAAACATATGAAAAAGCATATACTGTGTGTGCCGTGACTCTGCTTGTACAGTCAAGCGTTGTGGATGAGTCTGGCTCAGTTCTGATGAAAAGTGACTAGTTGTTGTCAAATAACACTGAAACTGATAGAAACATATGAAAAAGCATATACTATGTGTGCCGTGACTCTGCTTGTACAGTCAAGCGTTTTGGATGAGTCTGGCTCAATTCTGATGAAAAGTTACTAGTTGTTGTCAAATAACACTGAAACTGATAGAAACATATGAAAAAGCATATACTATGTGTGCCGTGACTCTCCTTGTTAAGTCAAGCATTTTGGATGAGTCTGGCTCAATTCTGATGAAAAGTTACTAGTTTGTGTCGAATAACACTGAAATTGATAGAAACATATGAAAAAGCATATACTGTGTGTGCCGTGACTCTGTTCTTACAGTCAAGCGTTTTGGATGAGACTGCATCGATTCTGATGAAAAGTGACTAGTTTGTGGTGAATAACACTGAAACTGATAGAAACATATGAAAAAGCATATACTGTGTGTGCCGTGACTCTGCTTGTACAGTCAAGCGTTTTGGATGAGTCTGGCCCAATTCTGATGAAAAGTGACTAGTTTGTGTCGAATAACACTGAAATTGATAGAAACATGTGAAAAAGCATATACTATGTGCGCCGTGACTCTGCTAGTAAAATAAAGCATTAGGTGTGAGTCTGGCTCAATTTTGATGAAAAGTGACTAGTTTGTGTCGAATAACACTGAAACTGATAGAAACATATGAAATAGCATATACTGTGTGTGCCGTGATTCTGCTAGGACAGTCAAGCGTTTCGGATGAGTCTGGCTCAATTCTGATGAAAAGTGACTAGTTTGTGTCGAATAACACTGAAATTGATAGAAACATATGAAATAGCATATACTCTGTGTGCCGTGATTCTGCTTGGACAGTCAAGCGTTTTGGATGAGTCTGGCTCAATTCTGATGAAAAGTGACTAGTTTGTGTCGAATAACACTGAAACTGATAGAAACATATGAAAAAGCATATACTGTGTGTGCCGTGACTCTGCTTGGACAGTCAAGTGTTTTGGATGAGTCTGGCTCAATTCTGATGAAAAATGACTAGTTGTTGTCAAATGACACTGAAACTGATAGAAACATATGAAAAAGCATATACTGTGTGTTCCGTGACTCTGCTTGTACAGTCAAGCGTTTTGGATGAGTCTGGCTCAATTCTGATGAAAAGTGACTAGTTGTTGTCAAACAACACTGAAACTGATAGAAACATATGAAAAAGCATATACTGTGTGTGCCGTGACTCTGCTAGGACAGTTAAGCGTTTTGGATGAGTCTGGCTCAATTCTGATGAAAAGTGACTAGTTTGTGTCAAATAACACTGAAACTGATAGAAACATATGAAAAAGCATATATTGTGTGTGCCGTCACTCTCCTTGTACAGTCAAGCATTTTGGATGAGTCTGGCTCAATTCTGATGAAAAGTGACTAGTTTGTGTCGAATAACACTGAAATTGATAGAAACATATGAAAAAGCATATACTGTGTGTGCCGTGACTCTGCTTGGACAGTGAAGCATTTTGGATGAGTCTGGCTCAATTTTGATGAAAAGTGACTAGTTGTTGTCAACTGACACTGAAACTGATAGAAACATATGAAAAAGCATATAATGTGTGTGCCGTGACTCTGCTTGTACAGTCAAGCATTTTGGATGAGTCTGGCTCAATTTTGATGAAAAGTGAGTAATATGTGTCAAATAACACTGAAATTGATAGAAACATATGAAATAGCATATACTATGTGTGCCGTGACTCTGCTAATTCAATAAAGCATTAGGTGTGAGTCTGGCTCAATTCTGATGAAAAGTGACTAGTTTGTGTCGAATAACACTGAAAATGATAGAAACATATGAAAAAGCATATACTGTGTGTGCCGTGATTCTGCTAAGACAGTCAAGCGTTTTGGATGAGTCTGGCTCAATTCTGATGAAAGGTGACTAGTTTGTGTCGAATAACACTGAAACTGATAGAAACATATGAAAAAGCATATACTGTGTGTGCCGTGACTCTGCTTGTACAGTCAAGCGTTGTGGATGAGTCTGGCTCAGTTCTGATGAAAAGTGACTAGTTGTTGTCAAATAACACTGAAACTGATAGAAACATATGAAAAAGCATATACTATGTGTGCCGTGACTCTGCTTGTACAGTCAAGCGTTTTGGATGAGTCTGGCTCAATTCTGATGAAAAGTTACTAGTTGTTGTCAAATAACACTGAAACTGATAGAAACATATGAAAAAGTTTATACTGTATGTGCCGTGATTCTGCTAGGACAGTCAAGCGTTTTGGATGAGTCTGGCTCAGTTCTGATGAAAAGTGACTAGTTGTTGTCAAATAACACTGAAACTGATAGAAACATATGAAAAAGCATATACTATGTGTGCCGTGACTCTCCTTGTTAAGTCAAGCATTTTAGATGAGTCTGGCTCAATTCTGATGAAAAGTTACTAGTTTGTGTCGAATAACACTGAAATTGATAGAAACATATGAAAAAGCATATACTGTGTGTGCCGTGACTCTGTTCTTACAGTCAAGCGTTTTGGATGAGACTGCATCGATTCTGATGAAAAGTGACTAGTTTGTGGTGAATAACACTGAAACTGATAGAAACATATGAAAAAGCATATACTGTGTGTGCCGTGACTCTGCTTGTACAGTCAAGCGTTTTGGATGAGTCTGGCTCAATTCTGATGAAAAGTGACTAGTTTGTGTCGAATAACACTGAAATTGATAGAAACATGTGAAAAAGCATATACTATGTGCGCCGTGACTCTGCTAGTAAAATAAAGCATTAGGTGTGAGTCTGGCTCAATTTTGATGAAAAGTGACTAGTTTGTGTCGAATAACACTGAAACTGATAGAAAAATATGAAATAGCATATACTG
Organism: Thunnus albacares; assembly: GCF_914725855.1. Classification (NCBI taxonomy): domain Eukaryota; kingdom Metazoa; phylum Chordata; class Actinopteri; order Scombriformes; family Scombridae; genus Thunnus; species Thunnus albacares. The sequence goes on from NC_058107.1 coordinate 21,590, forward strand.
TGTGTGCCGTGATTCTGCTAGGACAGTCAAGCGTTTCGGATGAGTCTGGCTCAATTCTGATGAAAAGTGACTAGTTTGTGTCGAATAACACTGAAATTGATAGAAACATATGAAATAGCATATACTCTGTGTGCCGTGATTCTGCTTGGACAGTCAAGCGTTTTGGATGAGTCTGGCTCAATTCTGATGAAAAGTGACTAGTTTGTGTCGAATAACACTGAAACTGATAGAAACATATGAAAAAGCATATACTGTGTGTGCCGTGACTCTGCTTGGACAGTCAAGTGTTTTGGATGAGTCTGGCTCAATTCTGATGAAAAGTGACTAGTTGTTGTCAAATGACACTGAAACTGATAGAAACATATGAAAAAGCATATACTGTGTGTTCCGTGACTCTGCTTGTACAGTCAAGCGTTTTGGATGAGTCTGGCTCAATTCTGATGAAAAGTGACTAGTTTGTGTCAAATAACACTGAAACTGATAGAAACATATGAAAAAGCATATATTGTGTGTGCCGTCACTCTCTTTGTACAGTCAAGCATTTTGGATGAGTCTGGCTCAATTCTGATGAAAAGTGTCTAGTATGTGTCAAATAACACTGAAATTGATAGAAACATATGAAAAAGCATATACTGTGTGTGCCGTGACTCTGCTTGTACAGTCAAGCGTTTTGGATGAGTCTGGCTAAATTCTGATGAAAAGTGACTAGTTTGTGTCGAATAACACTGAAATTGATAGAAACATATGAAAAAGCATATACTGTGTGTGCCGTGACTCTGCTTGGACAGTGAAGCATTTTGGATGAGTCTGGCTCAATTTTGATGAAAAGTGACTAGTTGTTGTCAAGTAACACTGAAACTGATAGAAACATATGAAAAAGCATATAATGTGTGTGCCGTGACTCTGCTTGTACAGTCAAGCATTTTGGATGAGTCTGGCTCAATTCTGATGAAAAGTGAGTAATATGTGTCAAATGACACTGAAATTGATAGAAACATATGAAATAGCATATACTATGTGTGCCGTGACTCTGCTAATTCAATAAAGCATTAGGTGTGAGTCTGGCTCAATTCTGATGAAAAGTGACTAGTTTGTGTCAAATAACACTGAAAATGATAGAAACATATGAAAAAGCATATACTGTGTGTGCCGTGATTCTGCTAAGACAGTCAAGCGTTTTGGATGAGTCTGGCTCAATTCTGATGAAAGGTGACTAGTTTGTGTCGAATAACACTGAAACTGATAGAAACATATGAAAAAGCATATACTGTGTGTGCCGTGACTCTGCTTGTACAGTCAAGCGTTGTGGATGAGTCTGGCTCAGTTCTGATGAAAAGTGACTAGTTGTTGTCAAATAACACTGAAACTGATAGAAACATATGAAAAAGCATATACTATGTGTGCCGTGACTCTGCTTGTACAGTCAAGCGTTTTGGATGAGTCTGGCTCAATTCTGATGAAAAGTGACTAGTTGTTGTCAAATAACACTGAAACTGATAGAAACATATGAAAAAGTATATACTGTATGTGCCGTGATTCTGCTAGGACAGTCAAGCGTTTTGGATGAGTCTGGCTCAGTTCTGATGAAAAGTGACTAGTTGTTGTCAAATAACACTGAAACTGATAGAAACATATGAAAAAGCATATACTATGTGTGCCGTGACTCTCCTTGTTAAGTCAAGCATTTTGGATGAGTCTGGCTCAATTCTGATGAAAAGTTACTAGTTTGTGTCGAATAACACTGAAATTGATAGAAACATATGAAAAAGCATATACTGTGTGTGCCGTGACTCTGTTCTTACAGTCAAGCGTTTTGGATGAGACTGCATCGATTCTGATGAAAAGTGACTAGTTTGTGGTGAATAACACTGAAACTGATAGAAACATATGAAAAAGCATATACTGTGTGTGCCGTGACTCTGCTTGTACAGTCAAGCGTTTTGGATGAGTCTGGCTCAATTCTGATGAAAAGTGACTAGTTTGTGTCAAATAACACTGAAATTGATAGAAACATATGAAATAGCATATACTATGTGCGCCGTGACTCTGCTAGTACAATAAAGCATTAGGTGTGAGTCTGGCTCAATTTTGATGAAAAGTGACTAGTTTGTGTCGAATAACACTGAAACTGATAGAAAAATATGAAATAGCATATACTGTGTGTGCCGTGACTCTGCTTGTACAGTCAAGCATTTTGGATGAGTCTGGCTCAATTCTGATGAAAAGTGACTAGTTTGTGTCGAATAACACTGAAACTGATAGAAACATATGAAAAAGCATATGTTGTATGTGCCCTGATTCTGCTAGGACAGTCAAGCGTTTTGGATGAGTCTGGCTCAATTTTGATGAACAGTGACTAGTTGTTGTCAAACAACACTGAAACTGATAGAAACATATGAAAAAGCATATACTGTGTGTGCCATGACTCTGCTAGGACAGTTAAGCATTTTGGATGAGTCTGGCTCAATTCTGATGAAAAGTGACTAGTTTGTGTCAAATAACACTGAAATTGATAGAAACATATGAAATAGCATATATTGTGTGTGCCGTCACTCTCCTTGTACAGTCAAGCATTTTGGATGAGTCTGGCTCAATTCTGATGAAAAGTGACTAGTTTGTGTCGAATAACACTGAAATTGATAGAAACATATGAAAAAGCATATACTGTGTGTGCCGTCACTCTGCTTGTACAGTCAAGCGTTTTGGATGAGTCTGGCTCAATTTTGATGAACAGTGACTAGTTGTTGTCAAACAACACTGAAACTGATAGAAACATATGAAAAAGCATATACTGTGTGTGCCGTGACTCTGCTAGGACAGGTAAGCGTTTTGGATGAGTCTGGCTCAATTCTGATGAAAAGTGACTAGTTTGTGTCAAATAACACTGAAACTGATAGAAACATATGAAAAAGCATATATTGTGTGTGCCGTCACTCTCCTTGTACAGTCAAGCATTTTGGATTAGTCTGGCTCAATTCTGATGAAAAGTGACTAGTTTGTGTCGAATAACACTGAAATTGATAGAAACATATGAAATAGCATATACTATGTGTGCCGTGACTCTCCTAATTCAGTAAAGTATTAGGTGTGAGTCTGGCTCAATTCTGATGAAAAGTGACTAGTTTGTGTCGAATAACACTGAAACTGATAGAAAAATATGAAAAACCATATACTGTGTGTGCCGTCACTCTGCTTTTACAGTCAAGCGTTTTGGATGAGTCTGGCTCAGTTCTGATGAAAAGTGACTAGTTGTTGTCAAATAACACTGAAACTGATAGAAACATATGAAAAAGCATATACTGTGTGTGCCGTGACTCTGTCCTTACAGTCAAGCGTTTTGGATGAGTCTGGCTCAATTCTGATCAAAAGTGACTAGTTTGTGGCGAATAACACTGAAACTGATAGAAACATATGAAAAAGCATATATTGTGTGTGCCGTCACTCTCCTTGTACAGTCAAGCATTTTGGATGAGTCTGGCTCAATTTTGATGAAAAGTGACTAGTTGTTGTCAAATGACACTGAATCTGATAGAAACATATGAAAAAGCATATACTGTGTGTGCTGTGACTCTGCTTGTACAGTCAAGCGTTTTGGATGAGTCTGGCTCAATTCTGATGAAAAGTGACTAGTTTGTGTCGAATAACACTGAAATTGATAGAAACATGTGAAAAAGCATATACTATGTGCGCCGTGACTCTGCTAGTACAATAAAGCATTAGGTGTGAGTCTGGCTCAATTTTGATGAAAAGTGACTAGTTTGTGTCGAATAACACTGAAACTGATAGAAAAATATGAAATAGCATATACTGTGTGTGCCGTGATTCTGCTAGGACAGTCAAGCGTTTTGGATGAGTCTGGCTCAATTCTGATGAAAAGTGACTAGTTTGTGTCGAATAACACTGAAATTGATAGAAACATATGAAATAGCATATACTCTGTGTGCCGTGACTCTGCTTGTACAGTCAAGCGTTTTGGATGAGTCTGGCTCAATTCTGATGAAAAGTTACTAGTTTGTGTCGAATAACACTGAAATTGATAGAAACATATGAAATAGCATATACTCTGTGTGCCGTGATTCTGCTTGGACAGTCAAGCGTTTTGGATGAGTCTGGCTCAATTCTGATGAAAAGTGACTAGTTTGTGTCGAATAACACTGAAACTGATAGAAACATATGAAAAAGCATATACTGTGTGTGCCGTGACTCTGCTTGGACAGTCAAGCGTTTTGGATGAGTCTGGCTCAATTCTGATGAAAAGTGACTAGTTGTTGTCAAATGACACTGAAATTGATAGAAACATATGAAAAAGCATATACTGTGTGTGCCGTGACTCTGCTTGGACAGTCAAGTGTTTTGGATGAGTCTGGCTCAATTCTGATGAAAAGTGACTAGTTGTTGTCAAATGACACTGAAACTGATAGAAACATATGAAAAAGCATATACTGTGTGTTCCGTGACTCTGCTTGTACAGTCAAGCGTTTTGGATGAGTCTGGCTCAATTCTGATGAAAAGTGACTAGTTTGTGTCAAATAACACTGAAACTGATAGAAACATATGAAAAAGCATATATTGTGTGTGCCGTCACTCTCTTTGTACAGTCAAGCATTTTGGATGAGTCTGGCTCAATTCTGATGAAAAGTGTCTAGTATGTGTCAAATAACACTGAAATTGATAGAAACGTATGAAAAAGCATATACTGTGTGTGCCGTGACTCTGCTTGTACAGTCAAGCGTTTTGGATGAGTCTGGCTCAATTCTGATGAAAAGTGACTAGTTTGTGTCGAATAACACTGAAATTGATAGAAACATATGAAAAAGCATATACTGTGTGTGCCGTGACTCTGCTTGGACAGTGAAGCATTTTGGATGAGTCTGGCTCAATTTTGATGAAAAGTGACTAGTTGTTGTCAAGTAACATTGAAACTGATAGAAACATATGAAAAAGCATATAATGTGTGTGCCGTGACTCTGCTAGGACAGTCAAGCATTTTGGATGAGTCTGGCTCAATTCTGATGAAAAGTGAGTAATATGTGTCAAATGACACTGAAATTGATAGAAACATATGAAATAGCATATACTATGTGTGCCGTGACTCTGCTAATTCAATAAAGCAGTAGGTGTGAGTCTGGCTCAATTCTGATGAAAAGTGACTAGTTTGTGTCGAATAACACTGAAAATGATAGAAACATATGAAAAAGCATATACTGTGTGTGCCGTGATTCTGCTAAGACAGTCAAGCGTTTTGGATGAGTCTGGCTCAATTCTGATGAAAGGTGACTAGTTTGTGTCGAATAACACTGAAACTGATAGAAACATATGAAAAAGCATATACTGTGTGTGCCGTGACTCTGCTTGTACAGTCAAGCGTTGTGGATGAGTCTGGCTCAGTTCTGATGAAAAGTGACTAGTTGTTGTCAAATAACACTGAAACTGATAGAAACATATGAAAAAGCATATACTATGTGTGCCGTGACTCTGCTTGTACAGTCAAGCGTTTTGGATGAGTCTGGCTCAATTCTGATGAAAAGTGACTAGTTGTTGTCAAATAACACTGAAACTGATAGAAACATATGAAAAAGCATATACTGTATGTGCCGTGATTCTGCTAGGACAGTCAAGCGTTTTGGATGAGTCTGGCTCAGTTCTGATGAAAAGTGACTAGTTGTTGTCAAATAACACTGAAACTGATAGAAACATATGAAAAAGCATATATTATGTGTGCCGTGACTCTCCTTGTACAGTCAAGCATTTTAGATGAGTCTGGCTCAATTCTGATGAAAAGTTACTAGTTTGTGTCGAATAACACTGAAATTGATAGAAACATATGAAAAAGCATATACTGTGTGTGCCGTGACTCTGTTCTTACAGTCAAGCGTTTTGGATGAGACTGCATCGATTCTGATGAAAAGTGACTAGTTTGTGGTGAATAACACTGAAACTGATAGAAACATATGAAAAAGCATATACTGTGTGTGCCGTGACTCTGCTTGTACAGTCAAGCGTTTTGGATGAGTCTGGCTCAATTCTGATGAAAAGTGACTAGTTTGTGTCAAATAACACTGAAATTGATAGAAACATATGAAATAGCATATACTATGTGCGCCGTGACTCTGCTAGTACAATAAAGCATTAGGTGTGAGTCTGGCTCAATTTTGATGAAAAGTGACTAGTTTGTGTCGAATAACACTGAAACTGATAGAAAAATATGAAATAGCATATACTTTTGTGGCCGTGACTCTGCTTATACAGTCAAGCGTTTTGGATGAGTCTGGCTCAATTCTGATGAAAAGTGACTAGTTTGTGTCGAATAACACTGAAACTGATAGAAACATATGAAAAAGCATATGTTGTATGTGCCCTGATTCTGCTAGGACAGTCAAGCGTTTTGGATGAGTCTGGCTCAATTTTGATGAACAGTGACTAGTTGTTGTCAAACAACACTGAAACTGATAGAAACATATGAAAAAGCATATACTGTGTGTGCCATGACTCTGCTAGGACAGTTAAGCATTTTGGATGAGTCTGGCTCAATTCTGATGAAAAGTGACTAGTTGTCAAATAACACTGAAACTGATAGAAACATATGAAATAGCATATATTGTGTGTGCCGTCACTCTCCTTGTACAGTCAAGCATTTTGGATGAGTCTGGCTCAATTCTGATGAAAAGTGACTAGTTTGTGTCGAATAACACTGAAATTGATAGAAACATATGAAAAAGCATATACTGTGTGTGCCGTCACTCTGCTTGTACAGTCAAGCGTTTTGGATGAGTCTGGCTCAATTTTGATGAACAGTGACTAGTTGTTGTCAAACAACACTGAAACTGATAGAAACATATGAAAAAGCATATACTGTGTGTGCCGTGACTCTGCTAGGACAGGTAAGCGTTTTGGATGAGTCTGGCTCAATTCTGATGAAAAGTGACTAGTTTGTGTCAAATAACACTGAAACTGATAGAAACATATGAAAAAGCATATATTGTGTGTGCCGTCACTCTCCTTGTACAGTCAAGCATTTTGGATTAGTCTGGCTCAATTCTGATGAAAAGTGACTAGTTTGTGTCGAATAACACTGAAATTGATAGAAACATATGAAATAGCATATACTATGTGTGCCGTGACTCTCCTAATTCAGTAAAGTATTAGGTGTGAGTCTGGCTCAATTCTGATGAAAAGTGACTAGTTTGTGTCGAATAACACTGAAACTGATAGAAAAATATGAAAAACCATATACTGTGTGTGCCGTCACTCTGCTTTTACAGTCAAGCGTTTTGGATGAGTCTGGCTCAGTTCTGATGAAAAGTGACTAGTTGTTGTCAAATAACACTGAAACTGATAGAAACATATGAAAAAGCATATACTGTGTGTGCCGTGACTCTGCTTGTACAGTCAAGCGTTTTGGATGAGTCTGACTAAATTCTGATCAAAAGTGACTAGTTTGTGTCGAATAACACTGAAACTGATAGAAACATATGAAAAAGCATATATTGTGTGTGCCGTCACTCTCCTTGTACAGTCAAGCATTTTGGATGAGTCTGGCTCAATTTTGATGAAAAGTGACTAGTTGTTGTCAAATGACACTGAATCTGATAGAAACATATGAAAAAGCATATTCTGTGTGTGCTGTGACTCTGCTTGTACAGTCAAGCGTTTTGGATGAGTCTGGCTCAATTCTGATGAAAAGTGACCAGTTTGTGTCAAATAACACTGAAATTGATAGAAACATGTGAAAAAGCATATACTATGTGCGCCGTGACTCTGCTAGTACAATAAAGCATTAGGTGTGAGTCTGGCTCAATTTTGATGAAAAGTGACTAGTTTGTGTCGAATAACACTGAAACTGATAGAAAAATATGAAATAGCATATACTGTGTGTGCCGTGATTCTGCTAGGACAGTCAAGCGTTTTGGATGAGTCTGGCTCAATTCTGATGAAAAGTGACTAGTTTGTGTCGAATAACACTGAAATTGATAGAAACATATGAAAAAGCATATACTGTGTGTGCCGTGATTCTGCTTGGACAGTCAAGCGTTTTGGATGAGTCTGGCTCAATTCTGATGAAAAGTGACTAGTTTGTGTCGAATAACACTGAAATTGATAGAAACATATGAAATAGCATATACTCTGTGTGCCGTGATTCTGCTTGGACAGTCAAGCGTTTTGGATGAGTCTGGCTCAATTCTGATGAAAAGTGACTAGTTTGTGTCGAATAACACTGAAACTGATAGAAACATATGAAAAAGCATATACTGTGTGTGCCGTGACTCTGCTTGGACAGTCAAGCGTTTTGGATGAGTCTGGCTCAATTCTGATGAAAAGTGACTAGTTGTTGTCAAATGACACTGAAATTGATAGAAACATATGAAAAAGCATATACTGTGTGTTCCGTGACTCTGCTTGTACAGTCAAGC